>NC_056523.1:69372256-69373827 GCF_019175285.1 Sceloporus undulatus | reverse complement strand
CATCGGGACTGCCCTGAAGGGACAGAGCCCTCCCTCCACGGCCAACTGTCATCGTCCAGCCTGGAGGGAGTGAGAGGGCGGGTCCAACACCATCGGGACTGCCCTGAAGGGACAGAGCCCTCCCTCCACGGCCAACTGTCATCGTCCAGCCTGGAGGGAGTGAGAGGGCGGGTCCAGCAGCATCAGGACTACTCTGAAGAGATAGAGCCCTCCCTCCAACTGTCATCGTCCAGCCTGGAGAGAGTGAGGGGGTGGGTAGGGGCTAATTTTGTATTGCAATTTTTATTGTACACCGCTATAATCATTGCGGAATAGCGGTCTATAAATAAAACATTATTATTATTATTATTATTATTATTATTATTATTAATTGATGCAGCCTAAAATTGCATTGGCCTTTTTAGCTGCTGCATCGCACTGTTGACTCATGTTCAACTTGTGGTCTACTAGGACTCCTAGATCCTTTTCACACGTAGTTTCATTCAGCCAGGTGTCCGCCATCCTATATCTATGCATTTCATTTTTCTGCCCTAAGTGCAATACCTTACATTTCTCTGTGTTGAATTTCATTTTGTTAGCTTTGGCCCAGCTTCCTAGTCTATTCAGTCATTTTGAATTTTGATCCTGTCCTCTGCAGTATGAGCTATTCCTCCTAATTTGGGGTAATCTGCAAATTTGATAACTATGCCCCCAATTCTGTCATCCAAGTCACTGACAAAGATGTTGAATAACACTGGGCCCAGGACAGAGCCCTGTGGGACCCCACTGGTCACTTCTCTCCAGGATGAAAAGGAGCCATTGTTGAGCACCCTTTGGCTTTGGTCGGTCACCCAATTACAAATCCTTGTAACAGTTACCTTGTTTAGCCCACTTTTTACAAGCTTGTTTGCAAGAATGTCATGGGGAACTTTGTCAAAGGCCTTACTGAAATCAAGGAAATCATTGGGTTAATACTTTCTCATAGGGAATCATTGGGGAATACTCGCCCAAAGGGAAACGTTGGGGAATCCTGGGCCATAGGGAATTACTGGGGAATATTTGCCCATAGCAAACATTGGGGAATACTTGCCCATAGAGATTCTCCATAACTGTCATCTTTAGGCCTGTGGGGGAGAGAACAGGCTGACCCAGCGTCATCAGGGGCTAGCCTGAAGATAGAGCGCCCTCCCTCCATAACTGTCATATTCTGGCCTGTGAGGGAGAGAATAGGCTGGCCCAGTTCCACCAGGGCTAGCCTGAAGAAGAAGAGCCCTCCCTCTGGTCCATCTGCCTCAGTCCAGGCCTCAGAGGGAGAGAAGAATGCTGGACCTGATCCCCTCCCCCCCTCACCATTCCCTTCTCCTTTTGTGTCATGTCTTTTGGATTGTAAGCCTGAGGGCAGGGAACTGTCTATTATCCCCTCTGTTGTAAACCGCTCGGATTCCCAGTGGTTGGGAGGTATATAAATAAATCCTATTATTATTATTATTATTATTATTGGGGAATACTTGCCCAAAGGGAATCATTGGGGAATACTTTCCCATAGGGAATCATTGGGGAATACTTGCCCAAAGGGAATCATTGGGGAATAC
>NC_056523.1:69364124-69372156 GCF_019175285.1 Sceloporus undulatus | reverse complement strand
CCAATGATTCCCTATGGGAATCATTGGGGAATACTGGCCCATAGGGAGTCATTGGGGAATACTGGCCCATAGGGAGTCATTGGGGAATACTTGCCCATAGGGAGTCATTGGGGAATACTGGCCCATAGGGAGTCATTGGGGAATACTGGCCCATAGGGAGTCATTGGGGAATACTTTCCCATAGGGAATCATTGGGGAATACTGGCCCATAGGGAAGCATAGGAAGCATCTCCGATGTTTTTCTCTATGGGCAAGTTTGGTTTCCTCATGGGTAAGGGCTGTCATTTTTTAGTACGTCCCCCTTAAGAGTGGTTATAGCTGGGAAACGACTTGAAGGCACAGAACAACAGCCACCTTCTCTTATACTGCGTGAGTGTTGTGTGTCTTCTAAGTCGTTTCCCAGTCCGACTTACAGCTACTTGAAGGCGGTGGTCCTGTTCTCTTGTCAAGATCTGCCCTGAGGCTGAGAGTGGGGCTTACCCTGCCCTCCAAAATCCAGCACTCAAACCAACTTCCTTACCGGCCCTGGCCCCCAAACCTCCTTCACTCGCTCCCTCTTATCCCTTTGTAACCTTTCGCCGCTATTATTATTATTATTATTATTATTATTATCATCATCATCATCATCATCATCATCATCATCATCATCATCATCATCATCTAGCTGGAGGAAGGAAGGAGGGGGCTGTGCAAGAAGCTCTACAATCCGAGAAGACTACTACTACTACTACTACTAAAAGTCTCAAGGCAAGGAGAGGCGAAAGAGGGAGGCTTTGTGTCGCAGGGACTGAGGAGCCGCGTTGGAAGGCAATCCACGCGTGGGAGGAGGAAGGAAGAGGGCCGGGTGGCTTTCCAAGAAGACCCTCTGCTTCGGAGTCCGTGGTGGCTGCTTTGCATTTCCTTCCCTTCCCTTCTTCGCCTTGCCTTGTTTTGAGCCCATTCCAGCCCCAGGCGTCTCCAGCAGGCTGAGGAGGGGGATCGCAGCGCTTACCAAGTCCAGCATTCAGGATTCTTTCGGCGGATGGAGGGCACCGGGAAAGTCTGCGTGGTTTTCCACGCGAGGAGGCGAAAGGAGGCCAAGGGACACGCTGGAATGGGTATTTCTCTATGCACTCCCAGTGTTGGATTATAGCGACTCTGGAGACCAGGTTCCCATTCCCAGCTCGGCCATGGAGACCCACCATAGGAAAGTCACACTCTCTCAGCCTCCTCGGGGGAAGGCAGTGGCAAAACCCCTCTGAAGAAACCCTATGAGAGCTTGGATTTGAAGGCCCACAACCACCACCACTATTCCTGGTGTGGTCTCATGGCAGCAAAAGGGGGAGCCTGACACGCGTGGACCCCAAATCTCCGACCTTCCTCCGCTGCAAAATGCTGGCTTAAAACGGGAGGAAGAAGTGGGCGCGTGGGGTGTGTGTGTGTGTGTTAACTTTCCAAAGGGGACAGACAACACTAGCCCAGGCCTTTTTGTGGCCAAATGTATCGGGATTTGGAAAGGCGACGAGTGTCCTGCTCGTTTGGAAAAAAATTATGCTATGCAAAATGCTTTCGATTATTGTTGTTGTTGTTGTTGCTGTTGCTGTTGTTGTTGTTATTGTTATTATTATCTGGGTAAGGGGAAAAATGATGGTGCTCCCGTTTGGGGTGTGATTTCTTGTGGCCACTAAACTGGAGAGCAACTTAGTGGAAAAGTTGCCTTAGAATAAGGGGACCAGAGGGCATGAGTGCAAAGGAGGAGCAGGCACCGGGAAATGGAGGACGGTCAAGAAAAAGGGAGGACACGACACTACAAACGCTACAAACATGTCAGTATGAATGGATGCTTCCTAGTCACGCATAAAATAGAGGACACTCAAGAAAAAAGGAGGATATGACACTACAAACGCTAAAAACACTCATATCAGTATGAATGGATGCTGGTTTAGTCATGCTCAAAATGGAGGACATACAAAAAGGGAGGCCATGACAATATAAAAGCTATAACCACTCACAAACAAATGCATGCTTCATAGTCTCCCTCAAAATGGAGGACATTCAAGAAAGATGGAGGACATGACTGTATAAAAGCTTTGAAATATCAATATAAATCCATGCTTTGTAGTCCTGCTCAAAATGCAGGACATTCAAGAAAAATGGAGGACATGACGATATAAAAGCTATAAAGACTCATATCAATATAACTGCATGCTTCTTAATCATGCTCGGAATGGAGGACTTTCGAGAAACATGGAGGACATGCCAATATAAAACCTGTAAAGATTCCTATCAGTAGAAATGCATGCTTCTTAGGTTCAAAACAGAAGACATTGGAGAAAAAGGGAGGACATATCAACACAAAGGCATGCTTCTTAGTCTTGCTCCAAAAGGAGGCCATGTGGAATTCCTCCTGGACAGAAGATGGAAGATGTGTCCTAGAAAAGGAGGATACCTGGTGCCCTTGTGTTAGAAAGACCAGGGAAGGGGTCTCTTCTTCCTTCCCAGGTTGGATTCTCTAGTCCCAAGTGAGCTGCTGCCTCCAATGCAATGCAATGCTCTGTTTAAAAGAAGAAGAAAATACAAAGGGAGCAACTAGTTCTCACTGGTAGTAAAATGCCTTGCCAGGCCACTAGAGGGGGGTCCCTGCATAGCCTTTGTAGGGAAACCTAATAAAATCCAAGCATCTTGGCATTTAATATTTAAAGCTGCGCCCACCTTCTTGGGAGCGAGTCCCTTTGAACTCAGCATCTGTGTCTGTTGGTGTCATCCTTTCAACTCCTTCTTTGGCCTGCTTTTATAGAAAGGACGCTTCGAATGCCCACGCAAACAATACAACCACAACAGACCCAGAAACGGACTCTTCAGAGCTGTGGATAAAGGAATATGACATCTCCTTATTTTCTGTGTGAAGTCAAAGGCTTTCACAGCCAGCATCCATAGTTTTTTGTGGGTTTTTCAGACTATGTAGCCATGTTCTAAAAGAGTTTATATATATACCCCACTCTCTTCCATGCCACCATTCTCTGAAGATGCCAGCCACAGATGCTGGCGAAACACCAGGAATAAACTCTTCCAGAATATGGCCACATAGCCTGAAAAAACCACAAAAAACTCCTTATTTTCTGCTCATCACTGGTTTCATGGCCTTTGCTTTAAAATGTCCTTTTAAGGCAGAAAAGTATGGGAGCTAAGTTGATGCAACGCATATGGGTTAACAGCAAAAGATGGTAAATCTCCAGCAAATAACGAACAAGCTCCGCTATTTCCACCTGCTATGACTGCCATCCACATGTCAGTCTCATTTTCTCTGCAGTGGGTTAAAGTCAATTTTCTTCCAGTTAAGGAGGCATTTCAGTGCACACTTCCAGGAAAATAGGGCTTCCATCACATACACAGGTGCCTGGGAGTAAAGCCCATTGAATCCACTGTGACATATGCCTGAGTAAACATGGATGTCATTGGGCTGTTATTTGCACACAAAAGGGAATTACTTCCTAATATCACTTGGAGAGAGGTGAGAATGCATTGAAACAAGTGTGCGTGTGCGTGTCGTGTGCCTTCTTTTCTGGCTTATGGCGACCCTACAGTGAACCTATCACAAGGTTTTCTTGTCATGTTTCCTCAGAGGGGCTTTGCGATGGCCCTCTTCTGAGGCTGAAAGAGTGTGACTTGCCCAAGGTCTCCCAGTGGGTTTCCATGGCCAAGCGGGGATTTGAACCCTCTTCAATATGTGTACTTGTGCTGAAATGGGCTTTCATTTGGGCATGCAACCTCCTTGCAAAAGTTTCCCCTTTCGTTGTACTGCAGATGCTCACTTCAGGTTTTTATTACTTCTCTTCATTAATGATAACAACTTCTGGCCTCTTCAATAAAACTGAGCCAAAAAGACGTCTCTGGAAACCCACCAATGTTCATTTTCAGGGCTGTGAAGAACGTATTTAGCAGAAGCTGATTAGCTGAGTTAATTATTTTAACTGACTAGAAAGTGGCTCGTTTCTCTTCTTCAGGCTTTAAGTACATTAGATAACAGAAAACCCACAGAAGCATTGGTCTTTGTATTAATGAGGCCTTTTGTTTCTCCCTCCTCCCCCCCCCCCCAAAATGCATGGTCAGTGTTTTAGATTGTAGAGCTAAATTATATCTTTAGCATTCTTCAAGCAAGTTCCTGCTGATCTTACTTTCAAATAGGCTTCAGTAATAATGTTTATTACAGTCAGCCTTGTGGTAAGAAAGTTGATAACTCTCTAAGGCTCAATACTCATTATCTTGGTAGTGTGGGAGTCTCTCAGCCTACATGGGAGAAATTCCATAACTCTTCCTTGGACTATAGTCAACACCTGAAAATATGGATTAAGTGCAGATCTGCATCAGTTTCAGATTACCCTGCATGGGTTTGTGCTCCTTGGGGTCTCTGGTGCTGAGGGAAGGTGCACTGTTGCTGTATGTCCCACACCATTGTGGTGATGTGATTGCTAGGCCTATGTCCTGCACCTGGCATGAGTAGTATATGTGCCTTCAAGTTGCCTGTCAATTTATGGCAACCTCATTAATTCTATAAGGTTTTCTTAGGCAAGGGATACTCAGAGGTGGTTTTGCCACTAGAGGTATCTGCTGGGGTTTGGTTCCAGGACACCCTGTGGATATCAAAATCCGTGGATGCTCAAGTCCCATTAAATACAATGGGAGAATGAAATGGTGTTCCTTATACAAAATGGCAAAATCATGGTTTGCTTTCAGAAATGTATATATTTTAAGAATATTTTCAAACCATGGCTGCTTGAATCTGCGGATAAAAAATCTGTGGATATGGAGGGCTGACTGTAATCCCTTTATCACTCTGTTTTTATGTCATTAGCCAACTTCACCAGTGACAATTGGGCCCTCAAATACATGGGTTAGACCAATGGTGCCTTGGGGGGGTGTGCAAACAGCAGCAGGTGACACCCTAAGTGGGAATGACACCATTGTTCCTCAAACATCTGCTTTGGGGCAGAAATGGGCTGTGGCATTTGCCTGTGTTATACTAAAATGCTGAAGAGATGATGTCAATGGGGTAAGGCTCAGTGGAAGGAGAAATGAGAGGTCCCAGGGTTATATATATATATATATATATATATATATATATATATATATAATATTTATTCTTTTTTTTAAAAAAAATTAAAAACATCACTGTTTACCAAATTTTCACTTCATCCACATTAAACTATATATATGCAAATTCATTGAGGCTGTGTGTATGATGCTGTAATTTAAAGGTATAATTTTAATTTTGCTAGTTGTTTATTCACAACTATTACCATGACATTCAGTGATATGAAGGGATTATTATGAATGGATAATATTAGTACAAAAACGTTTCTAAGGATTCTGCATGGTGTGCTATGGGAGAAGGTCAATAGGGAGGGTGACACCATGAATTGCTGCACCAGGTGACACCAACCCTAGTGACGCCACTGGCTAGCACAGTGGTTTCCACACTTTTGTCTTCCAGGGGCTCATTCCCACTATGATTTAAAGCAAATTGCTAATCAGTTGATAGCTTGTCCTTCCCATATGAAACCGGTTCTGATCGTACTTTGATCGATTTCTGTCACAATAAAGCGAGGCAAATGCAAAAACTCCAACTTTTTCAGACACTAGTTTCCTAGCAGTTCTTTTGAAAAGAATCAATTCCGAAGCGTGTTCAACAAGTGAGAAAGACCAATCTGAATCACATCATCCAGGAGGGGAGAAACTAATGGCAGAGGGGTGTTTACCATGTCTCCTCAGTTTTTGGTAGATCCATCATTCCCCCCCCCCCCCCCCAGCGCTGCCTTTGTGCTTGTGGTGTGACATATGGACACATGATTTTTTAAAAAAATAAAATAAAATTGATAGAAGATTTGATTCATTGATTTTGCAACTACTTGCAATCAGGAGTGAGGCAAGTAATGGCAAAACCAATGAATCAAATCTTCTATTAACTTTAAAAAAATTGATAGAAGATGTGATTTATTGGTTTTGCAGCTATGAAGCAGTAGTTGCAAAACCACTGAATCGAATCTTCATATAATAAGCCGGGCTGCCCCGGTTGCCACTTACAACACTGATGACACACAGATTATTGACATGCATTTTGAAGTGGCGCAAACTAGTGGGGATGACAATTGTGCCAAAAAAGAAGTGATTACAAGGGGATGATTAAAAGATCCACTTTCAGAGTGGGAACAACGGACCTTTTGGAATTGATTTACCAACATGGAGTGAAGGCGAATCAGAAACAGGTTTAAATGGGAATGAGCTCCGGGTGTTTTGGACGTCAGCTCCCAACATTCCTGACTATTGGCCAAGGTGGCTAGAGCTTCTGGGAGTAGAAGTCCAAAAACACAGAGGACCAAAATCTGGGAATCACTGGGATAGCATACTAGCCAGAGCCAAACTCTAACAGCCCAATTAGAAATCCAACAACATCTTGCTCAAAAGGCTGTTGACAGGGTAAACCCTGTATCAGAGAAGTCCCTGTTGCTTTCTCTCCCCCAAATCATGAAGGCCTCCACTTTGAGGGAGAAGCCTTCTACATTTGTTCAATGCAGTTGGAACAACAGCAACACTCTCCAAACCACATTCATCACAGGGAGGGACAGCTTTTCTATTCTACTGCTGAACTCTACGAGACTGGCAGATGTAGGGAAAATGGATGCCATCTCAGGAGTATAAACCATATACATGAGGCTAGGGTTGCCAGTTCAGGACTATCCCAGGACTTGAACTGAGGCTTAGGAATGAATGACCTTACAGGATTTTACAGGAGTCAGTCTTTGGAGATGTTACAATGGGCAGCCCCTGATGATCTCCTTAAGGATATTACATTAAGCATCAAATGAGTCCCACAGTTGCACTGAGTATGCCATTCAAATAAAAAAATACCAAGTCTTAATAACCTCAATGAATTAATCAAATCAGTAAACCTAAGCATTCAGATCATCGATCAGCAATCACTAGTCAAAAGTCAAAGAGCTTCTATAAATTAATAAACCAAGCAAATGTGTAAATATAAATGGATAAAGCTCTCACTTTTAAAGCCAGCACTTTCACCCTTAGATTCCTCTCTCTCAGCCTAAAGACTACAGCAGACAGGCTAGATCCTGAGACCTGGCAGCCCTAGGTGTGTGGTGTAGTGGGGTCTCTTTCTTTGGAGGATTTTCAACAGAGCCTGAATGGCCATCTGTCAGGGGTGCTTTCATTGTGTCTTCCTGCATGGCAATTCCTTTGTGTAGAACAGGGCCAGGAATTGTGCAGCCCAAGCGCTGCATTTTGCTCTTTGGGAGCCCTTGCAGGCCCTTCCCAAAAATGCATTGCAGATGTTAACAGCTAGCATCTGGATCAGTGGTACAGCAGAAAATGTTGAAATGGAAGTACGAATTATGATAGTTTCTATAGCCATAACCTTAAGGAGAGGCCCCAAATGAAGGCAGCCTCAGAGCCATGCCTCTGGGAGTGTGTTATGTATATACATATACATATACACTATATATTGTGAGATTGCTTATAATAATATGCTGGCTGGCACTGGGGAAACCTGTTCCTCTGTAACTATTCATATTACAAGGATTCCAACTAAACTTAGAGGGAACGAGGGAGCCTAGGAGGAAGGGCAGATGATGGCCTTTTCTCTACCTGTTGTTGCTGCCTTTATCCTTTTTGTTGTCATTGTCCTTCTCCGAAATCTTTTCCCCAACAAGGTGGACTACAAAAGTTCATACAGGCTGTATCTGCACTGCAGAAATAATCCAGTTCAACAAAACTTTAACTGTGATATTTAGCCTTCTCTGACAAACAGCTCTGATTCCACAACAAACTACAGTTCCCAGAATTCCATAGCACTGAGTCATGACAGTTAAAATGGTGTCAAATTGGATTATTACTGCAATGCGGATGCAGCCACAGATACATCTAAAAATCACCATACAGTTGGCCCTCCATATCCAGATTCAACCATCCATGGTATCATGGTTAGATGATAGATAGATAGATAGATAGATAGATAGATAGATAGATAGATAGATAGATAGAT
>NC_056523.1:69336859-69364114 GCF_019175285.1 Sceloporus undulatus | reverse complement strand
GGAGTCCTGGAACCAAACCAAGTGGATATCGAAGTCCCACTGTACAAAATGCAAATAAACTATAAATAGAATTAATGACAGTGAAAAGCATCACCATTAAAAGGAGAACAACAAATGTAAATAATACAGCACATTCTGAAAGTCCCCTTTCCCTGTAAGAAATCAGCCCCCAAAGGTCTGCTGAAGCAACAAGGTCTTCACCTGCCTATGGAAACAGGAATAGCCGGAGTCTGGGAGAAGCCACCCAAAAGGCCCTTTTTGTGTTCTGATTAGCTGTACCTCTGACAGGGTTGAGGCAGATCGTGTGTGATCCCTGGCTCCATATCAGTCCTGATTGCTAAACAACTACCAGAGGTCCATGGATGTGGGTGCAAAGGGGGGTGCTCAATAGCGCAGTGCATTAAAAACCTGCACTGAGGAAAATCTCTGTCTCCAGTGGGGAGAAGGAGACAAGTTGTGGGGTCCAAGATGGCATCACAAGGAGGCATCCCTGCAGAATGCTGCTATCAACAAAATTATCCTGGTGTGGTCTGATCATGTGCTGTTTTGTCTTCCAGTAAGGGCCACTTCTGGGTGATCTTGGGCAAGTCACACTCTGTCTGCCTCAGGGGAAGGCAATGGCAAACCTCCTCTGAACAAATCTTGACAAGAAAACCCCATGATAAGATTGCCCTAGGGTTGTTGTAAGTCGGAAATGACTTGAAGGCTCAAAACAGTGACAAGAAAAGGATCACTTCATTAGAAGGATTTACATAGATGGGACTAATACTGGCTGGCTGAGCCTTGCTTCCTAGGTGATACACGGTGCTGTCACCACTGTTGGTGGATGCATGGTTAGAATTGGGTTTCAAAGCACATAGAGTGGTGAGAACTCAGTTGGATTTCTGCTGATGTGAGCACTTTGGTGGACTAGGCTGATCCTCCCAAGAGTGAGAATGGATATGCAGATGAGACCTGTCTGCTCAGGAATTCTTCAGTTCCCTTATTTTATGAAAAGGTTAGATTGCATAAAATAGCATAAACCTAATCATGCACAAACTATTGTGTGGAATATATCATAAGCTCACATTCAATATGTTAGTATTGTATTGAATGTATTTATTCAATACATCATTTCATAAAAAACCTCTTGCTAAGGATTTTAATATGCAGTTTCCCTCTGTCATTTCACAGCATTTGATTGAAAATCTAGATCTCTTTTCATTTCTTGAAGGACTATTGTTAGACATTGCTTAAATCATCAGCTTATTTGATGTTGGCAGATAAGTGTGTCTTGCCAACTGGTTTAACGCTAATCTTACAAAAAATTTTAAAAAATCGAAATCAAAGCAGCTGAATGACTTTTTCATCTACTTTCTTACTGTTGTTCACCCAACTTGAAGATATTCCCCCCCCCCCTTTGTTTTTCAGCTAGGTACATTGGCATAAGGAAGAGAATAAAAAAGTAAGAGGTTTTTCTTTTGAGCTGGAAAGTTGGTGTAGGTTTCCAGAGGCCAACATTATCTACCTTCTGCATGCCTGCAATACCTGCTCAAACTGTATATTTGTAAAAGAACAAATTCCGTACAAAGATCACTAATATGCCCCCTACAATAAATGCATACTGTAATGACTATCCTGAACTTTGTAGTCTGTAGGAAAGGGTGATTGTAAACTGTTAAGCCTACACATTAAACAATTTTTTTCAAAGCACAACAATTACCATAAAATTAAAAAGGAAAGGTTTGCCATAAGACTCTCACCCATCCCTATCAGGACCATTAGTAGGCCAACCTAGGTATCATGATTTAGTGTGCAGACTTTTAAGTTCTGTAGAACACTTATCAGTCTAGATGAAGAGTTCTAGAATATTTCAAGGCTTGCACACTATTTTGTGATTTTTGGCGCATTACAGACCGCCCCTTTGAGGCGGCCTGTAGGCGCTCCTTTCCCCGGTGTATCGGGGCCTCAGCTGCCACAACAGCAGCCTCCGAGGCCCCGATCCGCCGCTTTCTGGGCCGCGAGGAAGGGGCAAAAGGCTGCTTCCCCGCGGCCTGAAAAGGGGTGTCCTTGAGGCTTCAAGCCCCGAGGACACCCGATGGCGGTAGGGAGGAGGAGAAAGGGGCTGCTTGTCCCTTTTCTCCTCTGCGTCACTGGGCGCAGCCATCTAAAAGCTGCACCCAGAGACGCAAACCTGGAAGGAGCTCCAAAACAGAGCTCCTTCTGGGGCCGCAGAAAGGGCACACTAAGCGCCCTCGCGCAGCCCCACTACGTAACAACCGCGCCGCCTCGTTTGGAGGCGGCGTGGTCATGACATAGTCATGGCAGCGGCCGTGTGGAATGGCCGCCGCCATTTTGTATGTGCTGAGCACATACTAGTGTTGGGGGGGGGGTGCGGAAGCGTCGCCACTTCCTAACCCTAGTACGTGCTCAGCACGTACTTTAAGGCCCATCTGTAACGGGCCTTTGATTCATCTAGTAAAAGTACTGCTTGTAATATGGGATTTTGAGAAATTAAAAAGTTATTCTCTGCATCAAACACAATGAAGATATTTACTCCTGGGGAGAGTCATGCATTAAGACTTGTATTCAAAAATACAACAGCAGCACAGGAAAGTTAACCCCAAAATTAGGCTAAGCTGACATTGGCATGGCTCTCTGCTTCCCTCAGGTCACAGCCTCTGGCTTTCAAATGATGCTTCAGGCTTTATCTTTTTATAGTTCCAAGAATCCTAGCTTTCAGCCAGAAAAGGAGAAAGTTTGCTTTTTTATTTTTAAATTGCTATCTGCAGTTGAAAGGGAGAAAAATATAGTCAGCATGCAATGTTCATGAAAAGCCTCAGAGAACAGAAAAAGGAAGGGTGGAGCTCTCAAGTGGTCAGAAAACAGGATGTTTTGCTTTGCAAAGTGAACTCTGTGTCTCTTCCCTCCCCTCTGTAACCCAGCCCATCACTGTTTTCCTGCCTGTACATGTACCTACTGTGCCACGGACACAATCCCTTCCATTTTCCAAGGAATTTTGCCAGAAAGGCTTCAACAGATAATAAAGTACATTAAACTAATGTAAGATAGTGTCACTGCTATCCAAAGCAAATGCTGACTTTAGGCTTTTCATGTGGCATCCAGCCTTTCTGTGACAATGACAACCACTTGTGTAAGGAGATCTTGAGGTGCTTCCTTGTCCAAGTGTGGAAAATACAGAACCAGGAGTAACATGAGCATCAGGACCAGGTCAACATGAGTGTTGAATTTTTGCAATCAGCAACTGATTTCAGGAATCCTTGGATAGAAACAAATACCCTTGGCCGAAATCTTTGCTTGGCTCTGATAGAAGCAGTAGGCAATCCCTTTCCTGTACAAGATGAGAAGAAAACAACAACCGGATTGGAATTATGATCCTAACTGCCACTTCATTCCCATACCCAGTGGCTATGTCTTTGTCCACAAAAGAACATTACTAAAACTGACATGCTACTTCATATCCATACCCAAAGGATTTTGAATTTGAATTGACATTCTCACATACCTATGATATATATATGCCTGTCTCTGGCTTCCACTCCACCAAAAGCATCTGAGGAAACATGAAAGCTCATGCTGCCAACTTCCTTATTTCAGTTAGTCTCAAATATGCTACAAGATCTCTCTACATAATGATTCTACAGACTAACACAGCTGTATCTTTGAATTCTACCACTATGATCCTAACTGATCGCTTCAGTGGACATACTCAGCTGTGTAAGATGTTGTCTTCCCTACCACTGACACCTCTTTCTTGCCTTTTCTGTAGCTAAAGTTGTTTAAGCATTCTGCCAGCTTGCAGGTTTATTGCTACAAACTGCAGCGTTATATAAGAAAGCCATGCAACGTGTATGATGGCACAGATAGCATCCAGCACCAAGAACCTTGTTTGAATAGCCTGCTGAGTTCTAGGCCAATGTGCTGAAAAGCAACAAGAGGTTTTGGCTGTGTTTAAAAAGGGACAAAAATCCCCTCCTCAACTTTGTTTCAGGAGTCAGACAGAGAGAAGAGGAGAGATGTGCCCCAAGCACTGCAGCTGGGGGTCGTACAGACAAGCAGGGTGGCTGCTGCTGTTACTTATCTAATGAGCATGTGGAGTGGCTCAAAATGGGTACTGTGTGCACTGGAGATGGAGGAATGCTGTTAAGTCGTCGCTGCACGTACAGCGTGTGAGCGGCAGAGTACAGGCAGTGCCTGTGCTGCAGAATAAGCAGTTCCCAGGGAGGAGCAACTGGCACAGCATAATCATTGTCTTCAGCAGCAGCAGATATTATTCTGACCCTTCAAGCAGCCATCTAAGTATTATTACCAACTCTCTACAGGGCTTTCTAGAGCATCAACTTGATGCCCAGCTCACAATGAAGATAATTTCATTTGTGGTGAAGCACTCAGGTCCTCCCATGATTTGTCCTTTGAGTCGGAATTTTTGAGCTCTGGGTTGATTCGTTCCACAAAGATTGCAAGGTTAGAATGCTAATGGTAGTTTAAAGTCTCCTTCTGAGTTGTGTCAACCCTGGCAAGTAATTATTTCACCCATCTTTTCTTCCTGTTTTTAAAATGGAAGAGATTGGAGATGGGCTGCAGAAATAAAGTGAAGGATTTTCTTGGCAGGGTTGCCATGGCTGGAGTCTTTCTGTTCTAAAAGGCAGGAGATGTTTCCACTACATCACACACACAGAGTGATGTGAGATGTGCTTATGGACAAAGGGTGAAATCTTCTAATATTGCAAAGCTTTATTATGGGGCTCCACAAACAGACAGTACAAAGAAAGACAGAGAATGAAATTACTTTAGGCAACCAAAATGGCTTACAGCAGTCTCACAGCAGAATCTGAGACATGTTTCCTCAAACTTATTTCCCAGTGACCTGGATCCCATTGGTGGTGACATCTCGAGCAGACCCATTGAATCCATAAGATTTATATATGTTAACTAGTTGTCACTGAGTGCAATAGGATTTATTTAACTCTAGCTACTACTACTAATAGGATACATGCCAGAGCTTTAGCATCCGTGTAAGTGTATATAGTGACTGTGGGTTATACACTATACTGTTGTGTCCTTGTGCCATGAAACTGTGGCATCACATGCCAAATAGAAGTCGGGAAATTTGGCTTGGCAGAAACTATATTTATGTCCATGAGCCATTAGCTGTTGGCCTATGCAGAATTCCCGGACAGGAAAAAAACAATTGGCATAAATATATGGTACTGATCCTTGGCATATGCAGGTGTGTGTGTGTGTGGGGGGGGGATTTCTAGTTCTGCATGTGTGGAACTCTGCAATGAGGCACTTGGGGAGGAGGTGTCTTGTTCTAGAACAGTAGCTTCAGGGAGTGTGAGTCTACTCCAAAACAAAAGCCCTGGTCTCCAAACACCTTATTACAGTGTTTTGATGTGGTTTGGTTTGCTGCATCATTGCTGAAATTTAAAAGTGGGGTTTCAGGAGCTACAAAAATGGCTGGGGCCATGTGTGGACCTTGAGCATCATGTTGCTTATCCCTGTTGTCTTGGAGTGGCGCCTTGCTCTGCCAGAAGCATCAATGATTCAACCAGCCAGGAGTCATTCCAAAAAGGCATTAAGTAATACAGTGCTTGCAGCTGGCTGGAATATTGATTTAACAGACAAAGTGAATGAACACTAAACTACAATTCTTGATAAAGTTCAGAATAACCATATTGTGTAAGTCATGTTCTCAGATCTATTCATCTGTTTTTAGATTCAAGGAACGACCTGAGCATCTCTATGGGGGTGGGCAGGCAATCTTTTTCCTGCCAGGATCTTCAGTCCCTGGAAGGTAATCTGTCCGGGGCCATCTGCTCCTGGAGGGCAAGGCTGAAGCTCATCACGGATAGGCCTAGGGCAGTGATGGAGAAACTTTTTTTAGAGACTGAGTGCCCAAACTACAACCCAAAACCCACTTATTTATCGCAAAGTGCCGCGTCCCTCTGGATTTCTAGTGACAAACTCTAGCGAACTCTGTGTTAGGACTATGGTGTGTGTGCTCACAGAGAGGGCTCCGAGTGCCACCTCTGGTACGCATGCCATAGGTTCGCCACCACTGGCCTAGGGGCAAAAGTTGTTGAATCCACTTGGCTTGGTCTCTTTCTGCCATCTTATTCCCTTCTTCTAGCTCGAGCATAAAAACCCATTGGGTGACCTTGAGCAAGTCACACTCTCTCAGCCTCAGAGGATGGCACTGGCAAACCCCATCTGAAGAAACATGCCAGGAAAACCCTATGATAGGTTCATTTTAGGGTCGTCATAAGTAAAAAAATGACTTGGAGGCACACAATAGCAAACAAAATTTTCTTCCTACCTGGGGGAGCTGCTAAGGAAAAAGTAGAGAACTCCTGCAGTGAGATTTCAATTGAATTTCTGAAGAGAGATCTTGTAATTAGGCTGAGGGCCAGAGCCGTGAATCTGCCTGGGCAACTCCACTGGACGATCAACACTTGTTCCACCCAGGTAGTCCCAATCCTCAAAGTCAAGGAGTGGGCATCTGAATGAGTTCTGGTGGTATCACCCCATTGCCTGGTCTTTTTCCAGGCGTAAGATGGGTGCTAGAGGCAGGCCGCCCCAGGTTCCATGATTTGTCATTCCAAAATATAAATGCTGCCTGCTTTGACTAGCTCATTATGTTTGTATCCCCTTGTTAAGGTGCTTGTATATGTTGTGGGCATATCAGTAAAATACCAATGACCAGTCTCCTTAAAGAAAATAAAAGAAAAATAATGATAAAAATAATACCTGCCTTTCCCCATGGATCAAGGTGGGGAACAACAACAAATCAACAATAAACCACATCAACTAAACACATTAATTAAAGACATTAATTACCTGCCTTCATTCCCATTGTAGGAGAATTGTGGGATATAAATCCTTTAAATAAATAAATAAATAAATATCAAACATGCAGCAGTTTAAAAGGACAAATAAAACATACACATTTTAAAACAGTTTACATTTAAAATTCAACATCTTAATTCAAAATTTAAAATTATCTGGGTACTTGTCCTGCCAGACAAGACTGGTCTTCAATGCTGTTTTAAATTCGGACAAGAAATTTGGAAAAGAAAAGAAATTAGGCTGAGGGCTACATGCAGTCATAGAACTGCAGATTGCTAACAGTCATCTGATTCACTAATTCACAAATTGCTTATACTTATGAAAAATTGCTTAGGAAAATCACTTGGCCATTTATGACTAAATTTGTTTTTCATAAGGAGATTATTTTGCTGCCATGTAGACAAGGAGCTAACGGCAATGTTCCACAGGCAAAAGAACATTTTTCTTCTCTCCCCGCTCCCCATGGTCCTCCAGGCCTTCCCTAAATCAGCTTCCAGAGGTGTCCCAGCCCCCCAGAGTCAGTTTTGGAGGCCATGGGCTGGGATCTACTGTTTAATAACCAGATATCTGCCATTGGATCCTGCCCATGGCACATACACATGGTGGCAGCTGGTAGCTCTAGCAGTCAGGGGCAGTGAATCTACTCCAGTTCTTCACCTGGACTTTAAAGGAGGTATCCCATTTTGGAAGAAAGGCAGGATATAAATCCCTTAAATAAAACAATTTTAAAAAATATTTTTATTTCATACATAAATACATTAAAAGAACCACACATATATTAAAAAAAGGATTATGTATCATGACTGACAATTACGTACCTTATTGTGTGTCTACAGTTCTATTCTGCAACATTATTTCCAGTTCTCTTTTTCTTCCCAAATAAATCCCTCTTTAGTTATATGCTATATTCTTAGTTTGGATTGTAGTAGAACATATCATGTACAAATATTATTCTTCATTAAGTTAATAGATTGTTGTTGTTTATCCACATATTCTTTGTTGTTCAGATATTTGTAAGATTATAGCATTCAAATAATTTTAATACAACTTTTAAGTCTTCCTAGTACAATAAAAGGTCTTTAATTTATCTATTAATTGACTTAGATGTATATATTTCTTATCTAAGACATATTTAATGTTTAGATTTCATTTGTTATGCTGTTGTTGTTGTTTCTTGTAGAGTTATATGTTGGTCCAATTTTCAGCTCACTAATAGTTCATAAATCTAAGTTTGTCTAGTGGATGATTTCTTTTCACAAAAATTTAAAAATAATTCTCAGTCTTTATCCCACAAATTTGAATTCTCATTTAGTGACACAGTCATCTTGTCCATTTCCATCATGTCTAGACATTTCTTAAGTTGTAGGTATTCCATTCTCCTTCCATTTTGGGACATATGTCAGTCTCACAGCTGAAATTGAGTATAAGATATATTTTAGATCTTTCCTTTCTTCTGTCCCTTCTACTATGTTTAATAAATTAAAATAAAATTTTAAAATATGTTGAAACCTACCTCCCCCCATATGTTCGGCACCCTGGATAGTTTCTTTCAAGTTCAGTCTGAAATCCAAAGCAAATTCACCATTTCACTGGCACTGGAGCCATAACATATTGGAAAACTGGCCAAATACAGCTTCCTCTGGCATATGTGCACCTGTCTTGGCTTACCTGTGATGTGTGTTTGTATATGAGTATGTGTGTGTCCCCTCTGGTCACTGTCTATTTATGGCAACCTCATAGGGTTTTCCTAGGCAAGGAATACTCAGAAGAGAATTTGCCAGTTCCTTCTTCTGAAAAATAGCTTACAGCACCTGTATTTTCCCATCCAAGTACTAACCAGGCCTGGCCTTGCTTAGCTTTCAAGATCAGGTAGGATCTGGTGCCTTTAGGGTATTTAGGCCTGCTGTGGTTTTACTTATTTAGGTTTATACTCTTAACTTTCTCTGTGGAACTTAAGGAAGCACATGGAGGGTTCTTTGCAGCATTCATCCTAAACATTCACCTGGCTTTGAGTTGCTTAGTTTCATCAAAGCTGCCACATCATGTGCTGAACCTTGCACTTCCACATAATATCCATATAGGCCATTGTTTCATGCGAAGAAGATTAATTTGCATGGCTATTTGTGGAGGGAAAAGATTTTCTAGGATTAATTTTTAAATATGCCAGTGGAGAATCATTGTCCCTTATCACTTGCTAAAATGCTGTGACATTGTTCAAAAGACAACAGCAGAGGAGGGCAGAGTTGCTTGTGGCCAACTGAAGTGACATGCATACTAAACTCCCTCTTCTTTCCATGCAAAGGGAGGACTGGCATTCACGTTAAAAATTGGTGTTTGTATAGTTTTGTAACGTATCAACTGAAGACTTGCAGTTTAAACGCAGCTGCAGTGGGTTTGCAATGTTCAGAACTCATGTTCTCAATAATACACTTGGGGGCACCATTGCTTGGAGTGGTAATAGGACGTGGCTGAGGATAACAGAAATGTAGGGTGCTTTTCTTATGAGCTGTTTATTTTCAAATGCATAAGTTAAGCAAGCTTTCTTGGAAGGGTAGGGGCACAGAAGCAAACATATAGTCCAAAGCAATGCAAAAGTCACCATGCTCTAGTCCGAAGCAATGCAAGCCACCATGGTGGAAGTTATTTTAACTGGCAAGTTTATACTACTGGTCAGCCAAGAAGCTCACTGCATTGGTAGGGCAGGGCAAATTACTATCTAGGGCCATCTCTAGAGTTGAGAAGGCTTTGGGCAGCCTTCCCTTACTCTCATGATACTGTGAGATTGTGAAAGAACCAACACTTGTCAGCATGGGGCAACTGTCAGGACCCTAGTGGAACCCATTGCTATGCTGCCTGCATAGGTTTACCTTACTTCTTTTAACCTCCCAGCACATTTTGCAATGTTGACTGGTTGGATTTGTTGCTTTCTTAATTTCCCACAATTGCCCCTGTTTTAGCATCAACCTGGAGCACTGTCAGAAATCAAAAAGCGTAGCAAAACTCAGTTGCTTGAAATGCTTCTGCTGAAGCCAGGGAAGCCTGCCTAGGTCTACTGGCAGAAAAGGGAGCCAGGAAATTTGTGAAAACTGAATGTTCATTGTGTTCTGCATCATATATTTAGTTTGGGAATGCCATGTTAGGTTTGTTCATATTCAGATATGAATGAGAAAAAATGTCTTAATATTAATATTAGAACTTAATAGGACTTTGGGACAGACATGCAAAGGTTGCAGTGTAACTGCTCTTCAGAACAGATATTATGTGGCAATCTGTTTTTGCATTAAGTTAAGCCAGTTACCCATCTGTTTCTCTGGTCATAGAGCAGAATTAGTAGAAAGGGACAGATGCATTTAATTAATCATTAAGATGCTAAATATGTACATATATTTCAATTACATTTGGAAGGACAAAAATTTAACTATAAAGTTTACATCAAATTAACATTTAAAATGAAGTAAAATTAAAATTAAGTTAAATGCCTGTACTGAAAAGCTTTACAAGAACAAAGAACACTTTTAATTTCTGCCCTATCCCTTCATCCCCATTTCAGTCATGGTAGAAGAGAAAAACAGCTGTAAGAATTTTTGAAAATCCCATTTCTCATCTAGCCTTTCCTTGCTTTCCCTTTCTCCTTCTATTAAAATTTCATCTCCTTACTTTCTCTCTTTCTTTAGTTCATCCAAGTCCCAATACAACACTCTAACTACAATTTTATTTTGCATTTGATGAATACATTTGTGATCAATAGTAATTTATTTTATGATTCAGTAAATCAAGTTTGTGACCATTTCTCCCTTTTCATTGAAATTTTGCACAGTAACTAAAATTTCACAGATTTTAATAGGTTCATATGAACATACCTCAGTGAGTATTTATTTCAGTTTTGACATCATTCTTGTTTTTATAGAATTTATTTTAATGGCTGAATGTTTGAATAGATTTATTTTTGAGACTTTGTCTTAAATCCAGTTGCTAATCCCAGACAGAATTAATCCATTAAATCAAAGGAATTTACAAAAATGTTAAGCAATTTCTGAAATGGGTCTCCTCCAAATGGGACTACTGGTTGAGCAGGCCAAATCATGTTTTGTAAAGCAGAGGGAAAAGGTGCCTGAAATTGTGTTTTCTACAATACTTGTTTTCTTTTTTGAACTTTTTTGAACATCTGCCACAGAATGTCTAAAGAGCTTTTACTAGAAAGTGGTGACAATATATCTTACTTCATGTAATCATGGCCTAGGAAACCTAAAATGTTTAGTATGCAGTGGGATTTCCTATCAACTAATTCAATTACATAATAAATTCGAATCAGGCCTCCTGCCTTTCTTTTGGAGTTCTTCTCAAATTGCTTCTTTCACAACAGCACAGCCATTGCCTTGCTCCCTTAGGATTGCTGCACTCACTTGCCAGGGAGGGAAAAGCTGTCAAAAGCCCCAGGGCTGCCAGGCCTCCTTGCGATGTCTTCTACTGGCATAACTATTCATTTGCTGAGCAGCTAAGATTTCTGCCCTTTGAGTGAGGAGGCAAAGAAGAGAGGGATTAATTCCTGCATTTATTTGGAGAAAACAGGTTGCATAGGAAATGCAAGGCTTTTGTTTTGCTTGTTATATTTTTAATATACAGGGGGAAACGCAACTGGATAAATCCGTCAGGCGAAGGTTCTCTGATGTGCTTGAAATGCGTCCTTTCTATGTAGCTACAGCATGTGAACTAAAGAGAAAATGAATATACATGGAATAATCATTGTTCTGGACAGCATGCACCATTCATTTACGTAGGGTGTTATTTAACTGGCATCTAAGTGCTTAGGCATACCAGGGCTCTTTTTAATTAAAAGAGGAAAATGAAGGTTTTGTTCATGTCATTTAAAATGTATTTAAGGGGGAAAAACGACTAAAGTTAAGTAATTGGATTTAGTCATCAGCTCTGAAAGGTTGATGGCAAGCGGGAGCACAAAGCAACAGGGATCCAACAAAGGTCAAATGGAAGTTTCTCTTTCCCTAATAGTGGACTACAGGTATCCAGCACATAATTGGCAGTGGAGGGCAAAAGTTGTGCTTTAGACCCATGGGGTGGGAGCAGGGAGGTCTGTTAAAAAAAGAGAGGAAAGAAACAAGACTTACGCACTGTAATTCATCTCCACTTGACATCCCACAGACAGATTTCATCCACAACCTGCTTAATCTTTTTGTTTGGGGGGGGGAGGGGGGATGGATTTCTGCCAGTTCAGTTGCATTTATTAAAATGAACTGAGTCCAAATACTTTGACTAAACTAGGCTATGCATTAGGTTATTAGTGATTTACTATACCAGCACAAATGGATTAGAGGAGGATTCTCCTCTTTCTGACCAGTGCCTATTCACAACGGAGCGCTAGGCCACAAACAGCCATGCTCACCCACTTGTGCCCCAGGATCAAACTACATTGATCTGCAGGGGGAGGGGGGCAGGAAATATAAACAAATCATATTATTATTATTATTATTATTATTATTATTATTATTATTACATGTGATGTCAAAATCTGCATCAGATCCTGGGGGCAGGTGGGATGGCAATAATTAATGGGGTAAGACAACACAAGCATGGAGGGAGGATGTAACCCTTTCTTTTCACGTTAAGGTCCTAAAGAAAATCCTTTCTCTGAACTAGATTTTGGGGAGAGGAGGAATTCCCCATTGTAACTATTAGCACCCAGAGCAAGTAACAACATCAGAAGAGAGAAGTCGAAGGCTTTCATGGCCAGCATCCATAGTTTGCTATGTGGGCATGTTCTAGAAGAGTTTATTCCTGACGTTTCGCCAGCATCTGTGGCTGGCATCAAACCAATTTATATTACTGTACAGTTAAATTCATTATTGTTTTTAAAATCTTCTGTAACAAAGCCCTCCCCACAAACAAACCTTAAGACATTGGATGTGTAACTTTGTTGGGAAATCACAGTAGCACAGTTTATTTATCCTTAATTTTGGCCTGTGACTTCTTTTTCATTTTTGCATATTTCAGCTGCAAGGGCATAGCTGCCAATATTTCACGGATGAAAACCAATACATGTGTGGTCAAGCAACATCGCAATGTGGCCATGATGGGAGAATATTAATGAGGAAGCTAGGCGAGGCTGTAGTAATTTGCTTTTATTTGAGCCTACTGGGAAGGGCAAGACCCCATCCTCTCTTCTCCTTTCCCTGTACAGACCAGCAGAAAAAGCCGGTCTGGGGGCAGAGTCAGGGTGTGGCATCAACATGATGCACACCCCGACTCCACCCCTACGCCATCATGCATCACATGATGTGCAGTTTCACAGCAGTCCTCTGGTGCTGTGTCTACATGATGCAGCACCAAAGCGGCACAGAAAAGCCGTGCACTGGCAGCTATAGTGTCAGTGCAAAAAGCTCCTTTTTGTGCTGCAGAAAGCAGAGATCAGGGCCATGGCATGTACTGTAGTTGCCACGGCCTTGATCTGGCACTAAAAGGGGCAGCTGCAGGCCACCCCTTAGGGATGGTCTGTGGAGCCTCTAAGTTAATTGAGTGCAAACTACTTTTGTACATTGAACCACGCTTGCTGCAATGGAGAGAAGATGAGGATAAAGTGGGGAAGTGGGAGAAGGAGAGA
This sequence comes from Sceloporus undulatus, assembly GCF_019175285.1. NCBI lineage: Eukaryota > Metazoa > Chordata > Lepidosauria > Squamata > Phrynosomatidae > Sceloporus > Sceloporus undulatus. The sequence goes on along the minus strand of NC_056523.1, from coordinate 69,350,652 downwards.
TAAACTGGATTATCTCTAAAAACAGCTGAACAACTGGGGTGACAGAAAATTAACTTGACAGGGACAGTCCAAATTAATCCTGTTATCTCACTTCTCCACCTGCTTTAAAAATGTCCCAGTTTCTGTCTTCTCCTCCCACTTTTTCCCTTTGTCCTCAGCTTACTTCAGTTGCTGCAAACTGAGTTCAATGTGCAAAAATAGTTTTAAGTTCAGCAGGGAGAGAAAAAAAGAGGAGAGAGTGGAATCTTGCCCTTCTTTGTAGGCTCCGGCATAAGCGTACTGCTGCTGCTCCTCTTAATTTGTCTGTTCTTCCTTATTAATAACTTTTGCCATCTTGACTACACCCCGATGTTACTTGGTCCTATGGTTTTCATCTGCTAGTTCTGTTTGACATAATTGACAAACATGAGTTTCCCTGGAAAGAGACATGGGGTATTGCTGGTATAGAAATAAATCAAATGTAGATTGCAAAGTAGATCTCTATCTCCCTGCACAATGAAGCACAAGAAAGACCTTGTCAAATAGTCACTAATGATCCAGTCCTTTTGCCTTGTGGAGAAGTGGAAGGTTGTCATCCTTCAGAACCTTCACTGCTTCAAGAAGGATTTTTGCCCCTGGTCATTATAACCATCCATCAGAACAGTTCTTCAAGAAAAAGCTTAAAATGCTACTTTTGTTCCGTAGAAAATGAAAGAAGATACAGTAAGCATGCCCTTTAAAAAAACACTTCAAAGTGAAACTATGGACATTTCCCAAAGGAAGCCTATTTAAAATAAATCAAATTGGCTGGTTAGTCCCTTCTTCATAATTCTCTGGAGGAGATATCTGGATTTTGCTAGTAAATTGGACTGACATGTGTGACTTGTACTTTAGGTCTAATGAGTTTGAAATATTGCTTTTACATAGAAATCTTGCACACACACACACAAATCCTAAATATTTCTTTAAAAAAACCTTACCTGACAATGAACTTTCCTGTGTTCAAAGTTTTTTCTTCAGGGCAATTATTTCTTCTTCCTGGCTGTCACAGTTCTTTTCAGTGGAATCTCTGTAATTCCTCCTGTGTATTATCTATACACTATGGCTCTCCCATTTAGTCCTTGCTACCATCCAGTTATGTTGCTTCTTTTTGGTGGCTATAAGGACGACTTCAGTAACATCATTATTATGATGTCCCCATAACTAAGAACTCAAAACTAATCAGATTTACACACTCTTCCCTACTTCTTGGACTTCCAGCATGTGTTAGCCAAATAAGGCTGAAAGGACTAGCAGATTAATATAAAAATGAGCTTTCCAAGTTTTGTGAATATCATTCTGAGGTTTTACTTATTTGTTGCCCTTGCCTACGCATAGCTGAGGAAGGTGAAAATCAATCGTTGCACTGATATTAGGTTTTGGGATAGGTGGGTATGGTAACAGTAGGGTGAAAGTACAGTTAATATACAATGTGTATTAAAAATCAGACTATTTCAGAAGAAGGTACTGGCAAAGCCATCTCTGAATATTCCTTGCCTAAGAAAACTCTATGAAATTGATAGTGTTGTTATAAGATGACAAATAACTTGAAGGCACATGCACAAACTTGAAGGCACATACACATACAATTGCCCTGTAATACCATTTAATCAGACTGGGATTTTAAAATGCGATATCCAAGTGATATGCCTTCTACTAATTTTGTATAAAAACTATTCTAGAAGGCACAATAGTTAAGCAGGAGAGTGTTTTTGCTTTTACAGAATTAATTACAGTAATTAATTGCATTAACATCCCACCTTTCTCCCAAAATGAGATTCAAGGCGGTGTACCATAATTTGAAAAAGATCAAGCTAAAACATTAATGTACAAAAATTTAGGGGTAAGATGTATCAAAAGTAAGGAAACACCTAGCTTGGTTCTGGCATATGCTCTAGGAAAATGTTGAAAACTGAAAACAGGGTCATGATTGTGTCTTTGAAACAGGCACAATATGATGAACTGGCTATTTTGGAAGAACAAATGCGCTGCCCATTAGCCAAAACAGATTTTTGAGTCTTCCTCTTTTTCTTAACATCCCATTCATCTTATTGAATCTATTTCATGTTTTATTCATGACTTTCTGAATTCTTTCACAAAATTACAATGCTTAACTAAATTGGCATGGTGCTAACAGACCTTTTAAAAAATCCTCATGAACTCTTTTTCATGGAAGGATAATGCAAAATGATATTGAAAAATAGCTTTTTTACAAACCCGAGAGAAGCTATTTAATAACTGCAATAACACACTCAACTGTAATAACACACTCCAGTGATTTGATTAGCGCCAGATAAACACACTGTTTGGCTGGCTGAGTGCATCAGGTATAATGCATACAGTAGCAATGAACATGGTGATTTCAGGGCAAAGTATCTGCCCTCATTGTGACAACATTACTTTCAGCATCAAAGGCTGTAAGGGAACAAGCCTATTTGTTGAATAATTACTGATGTGCGGAATTCCCTCCCCTTTATTTCTTGAGCCACTGTAATCAGAGGATTAAAAACATTAGAATATTATCAGAAAAGCACTTCTTTAAAAACCCATTCCACAAATCATCTCAAGTCTAATTTGGTTATTTTCCATTATTTAAAAGTCACCATACATTCCACTGCCTTCCATCATTTGCTCAAACACAGGTAAGTTAAAAGACAGCGTTTTCCTAATGTGGAATAGTAGCAATGGGGAAAGAGTTTAAACCAGTATAAATGTGCATGCACTGTGGCTTTTTAATGTTATACCTTATGAGAGGAAGAGCCATAACTCAGGCAGAGGTTTGCAAAAGGTTCCTGGCATCTCCATACAGTGTAGGCAAGGATTCCTGACTGACACTATTGTCAACCCATTGTAGATGGACCAATGGCCTGACATTGTACAAAGCAGCTTCAAAGCTTACTATTTTTTTTACCACTACAATTCCATATCTTTCAGCTATCTCAATCTGGCAGGGATAATCCTAATTAATCCTCTGTCATCCCATTTTTCCAGATGCTTTAAAAATGTCCCAGTTTCCCTCTCCTCCTCCCACTTCCCTCCTTTGTCCAACTGAGTTCAACGTGTAAAAGTAGTTTGCACTCAATTAACTCAGTAGGGGGAGAAGTGAGGAGGAAAACTAATCTTGCCCTCCAGATATGCTCAGGCAAAAGCAAACTGCTGCAGTCTCTCCTAGCTTGTCTGTTGTTCCTCATTAATAACTTTGGCCATCTTGACCACACTCTTATGTTGTTTGGCCACAGGTCTGCCAGTATTCGTTTGTGAAATGTGGAAGAGTTTGCTGTTGCCAGAATTCATCATCTGACATGACCTTTATGGCTTTGTCCTATGGAATCCTGGGATTTGTAGTTTGTTGTGGCACCAGAGCTTTCTGGCAGGGAGTATTTCTAAACATTTCACAAAACTATAAATCCAAGAATTCAATAGCATTGAGCCATGGCAGTTAAATTGGTGCCACACTGCATTGTTTCTGCAGTTGAGATGCAGCCTATATCCCTACAGCTTATTGTTTTTATGCCTTCAAGTTGATACCATGTATGGTGACTCTGGTTTTCCCCATTTTTATCTTTTAGATTCCACTTTTCCCCACCATTTTTTTGGTCTACAGAATGGAGATAATCTCCATAGTGACATTTGGTTGATCCATGGGTCTGCCACCATGTGCTGTGCAACTAGCTATGTCTGAAGCAGCTAAAGAGAAAGATGAATATAACATCAGTAAAAGTGTACATGCCTGTTTTTAAAATACTAACAATAATAATAACAATATGTAGAAATAAAGTAGTAATTTCATCTATCCCTAGTTATGTCCTAAGAAAATCAAATACTACCAGCTGCTTGTTAGTTTATTTCAAATGTTCATCTGGGCAACCTTGCAACCAGGCTTAATTACAGCTAACTCTTGATAACTACAAATATGGCATTAAGCTGCTCTAAATGACTATTCTATGTACTCCTAATAGTCTAATAATATCAAGAGTAAGGTGGGATTCACAGCCTATTTTGACTAGTGCACTGAAAGTTGGTCATTTAAAAAATATATATTGGTGGGGTATAGGGGGAACCTCATGGGGGTTTGAGACACAAAATGAATTTGGGACCTCAAGTGGCTGACAGAACACACTTTCTCCACCACTGAATTACAACGTAGGCATGGGACCAAGGCAATCCAGGTACTGACACTGAGGGTGCATCTACATTGCAGAATTAATGCAGTTTGACATCACGTTAACTGCCATGGCTCAATGCTCTGGAATAATGGGATCTGTAGTTTTGTGAGATATTTAGCCTTCTCTGTCAGAGAGCTCTGGTGCCCAAAACAAACTATAAATCCCAGGATTCCATAGGATGGAGCCATGACATTTAAAGCGGTGCCAAACTGCTTTAATTGTGCAGTGTGGCAGCAGACTAAGTTAGGGGTGTGGTGAAGAGAATGTGGAAAGGACACAGCTGTGTATGCCACTACATTGAGCTTTTTGGTGGAAACACAATGATGATGATGATGATGATCCATGGACTTGGTAAGAGCTATATTCATTTACCCATAGCCAGAATGCAAGATTCAGGAACTGTCTTTAATAGCACTCTGCAGAGGCTGGAACACCAAGAATGAAAAGGGATAAGCCTGGAAGATCTGGCACCCTCCTGACATAATCAGGTATGAATTTTATGAAAAAGTTACTTTAAAATGTGTGTGAAATATAAATCTGACCACTTGGGGGCACCTTCACCGGGGAAATGAGAGAGGAGAAGAAAAGAGGAGCAACTCAACTGTGCCTGTTTTCCTATGAGAAAAGAATTGTGTACCCAGTCTTCTATTTTTAAAAAAGCTATCCCCCCCGCAACTGTTGAAAAGCCACAGCAGAGCAACACTGACTTTTAAACATGCTTACTAGGAAGTAAATACACTGAACTCAATGAGCCATAATTCCAAGTAAATATGCTGCAACTGAGCTACAAACCTTCCAGATTTCAATGTTGCTTAGTCAGTGTGCTTTCTTTTTTAAATGCCAAATGTAAAATTGAATTGACAATATAGAGAAGAGTGAGTTAGTGTTTCATTTCAACAGCAAACATATAAATAATTTTGTGAATGTATTTTTACTGTGATGGTATGCTAATAATGCTGTCATCATCACCATCACCCAAAGATTTTTGCAGATTTTCTCAGGTAATGATCTACCAACTTTGCCACCAACTTCTGTGAAAGTATCAGACTGAAGGTCTAAAAGTCCCTAGTTTTTCCCTAGCTACCTGTTCTGTTCATTTGAAGAAGCCATATTCTTCTGGCTGAGAAATGGGAATGGATGATGCTTCATTGTTACCAGTGCTGAATTAAGAGCCATCTAACAGTTTAATCAGGTTCTGTAACTAAAATTGGAAAAGGGCAACATCTCATCTTCTGCATGCAAGTTAGTTTTTGGATGTGAAAATTAGGGTGCTAGCTAGAGGCCTTTGGTTTGATTTTCTGGGTTTTTTTTAATATACACTATTCAGAAGTTACAAATACTACCTCATTTGCATTGGCTTGATGTGGTAAGTTCCACTAGCTTGTATGAGACAGCCAGAAGAATGAAGGCAGCTAAGGAGGATGCTGCCCACACATCCCTTCTGAGAAAAAGATATCATAAAAGTGAAACAAACAAACAGCTTCTCCTTGACTAGTAGGCCTGGCCTTACATAGCAACCAAGATTGCTGCCACATTGCAGGATTAATGCATTTTCACACAGCTTTCACTGTCATGGCTCCATCATAAGGAATCCTGGGATTTATAATTTGTTGTGGCACCACAGGTCTCTGACAGAGGAGGCGAAATATCTCACAAAGCTACAAATCCCATTGAGCTATGGCAATTAAAACAGTGTCAAGCTGAAATTAATTCTACAGTATAGAAATAATATACAATAAGAGAGAAAACCATTGACATTACACCATTGTAGCACTATGATTCCACTTTAACAGTCATGAGTTCAAACTATGAAAATCTGGGTTTTGTAAACTAGTGAGTCAAGATTATAAAAATAGATTATTAACATTTCACTTTAATTTACATGACTGCCCTGGGGTTTGAAACAGCATCATTGGCTGCTGGCCAGTTTCCAAGAAGAATTCCTGCTGGCTAAGACCTTTAAAGCCCCCTACAGCTTTAGTCCAGCCTATATAAAAGATCATATCCCCGATATGAGCTGTTCGAAGTTCTACGATCTTCAGAGGAGGACTTCCTCTCCATCCCACCACCTTCACAGGCACATTTGGTGAGGACATAGGAGACAGCCATCTGAGGCTCATTCCCACTTATTATTATTATGTTTTATTTATATAGCGCTGTAGATTTGCACAGCGCTGTACATACAAACAATAAAATAGATAAAGTAAACCTGCACATGATGTACAGTCTAAGAAATAATAGCATAATACATATAAAAATACATAACAATACAGGAAAGGGTTCAATAAAACAGGCAACAAATTAAAAATGTCAAATAGCAAATAATAGTCACGCAATGCCTGGGAACGCTTCTCTGAACAGGATGGTCTTCAACCCAGTTTTGAAATGTGTTAAAGAAGTGATGACCCGTGTTTGTGGGGGAAGGAGGTTCCAAGAGTGAGGGGAAGCAAGTGAGAAGGGACGAATCCGGAACAGGGCAGTGGAAATCCTAGGCTGGGACAGCAGACCTTGACTACCAGAACGGAGGGCCCGAGAGGGAAGGTGATGAGAAAGAAGGTCTGATAAATAAGGAGCAGCCAGACCATGGAGGGCTTTAAAAGTCAACAACAGGAGCTTATACTGAATATGGAAAGGGAGGGAGAGCCAGTGAAGGGGTGACAACAAAAGAGAGATATGGTTGGAGCGGTGGGCGGATGTGATAATGCGTGCAGCTGAATGCTGGACAGAAATTAAAGGACAGAGGTGAGAAAGAGGAAGCCCTGCCAGAAGGATGTTACAGAAATCAAGTTGTGATACTACTAGGGCACGGACCAGAAGCTTGGCAGTAGAGGCAGCGAGAAATGGTCGGAGTTTGGCAATATTGTATAAAAAGAATCTACATGCCTTAGGATTGGTCTGGATCTGGGGGATACACAACAGAGAAGTATGAAAAATAAAACCAAGACTATGGGCTTGCTGGACTGGTCAAATAGAAATGTCATCAGCAGAAACAGAAAAGGAGTATTGAAGAATAGGCTTAGGTGGAAAAACAAGAAGCTCCGTTTTGGACATATTGAACTTCAAATATCAATGTTGCATCCACTGTGAGACAGCTGTAAGACAAGATGAAACTTGCTGTTCAAAACCCCGTGAAAGGTCAGGGGTGGAAAGATACAGCTGAGTGTCATCGGCATACAAATGATAGGAAAAGCCAAAAGAACTAATGAGTTTTCCTAGGGACAACGTGTAGAGAGAAAACAAAAGGGGACCCAGAACACAGCCCTGGAGAACTCCAACAGATAAGGGAACAGAAAACGAAGCCTGACCACCCATGACCACTGCAAAAGATCTATCTGACAAATAAGATCTAAACCAGTCAAGAACAGAGTCTGAGAACCCAAGGTCAGAAAGTACTGTATATCAACTAGAAGACAGTGATCAATGGTATCAAAGGCTGCAGACAAATCAAGAAGAATGAGAACAGAATAAAAGCCATTAGCCCTGGCCCGTAAAACATCATCCAAGATCTTAGTGAGAGCTGTCTTTGTAAATAAATTGCTTTGGAATCCAAATCAATGGATTGGTTTGTCAGTAGAGAGTGGTTCACACTACATTTGCCCCAATCACATTTTCTTGCTGTAAAACAAAACAAAATAATCCACTTGTGGTTCACATTGATGAATTAATGGATTCATTTTAAACCATTTCCTGCAGGACTCTCTCAAAATAACCCACTTGTAGTTCACATTGGCAAATGAACTGGTTCAATTTGAAGTGTTTTCAGTGGGATTTTTTCCCTCTGTCCTTCCATAGGAGGTTGCTATGGTAGTTAACGTGGAATAGGCATAGTGAGGTGGCTGTGTCTGGTGGCAGGTTCTGGAGCAAGGAATGACATCAGGATGGTGGAGGACACAGCTCTGTGTGGAGTGACAGCTGCTTTGTGTCTTTATGCTGCAGGTTTGTTGGAGAACGCTGTCCGATCACTAATGTTGACCACTATTTTTTAACTTGAGTAAAACACCTCTTTTGGAATCTCTAGTTCCTCCAGCTCAACTCTATGGCAAACATTTGCCAAACATTGACCAAAGAATTGGGCTGGAGGACCTACAAATGCCTGAAGACCTCTTCTCCGTAAGAATCTCTAGGAGATCCTCCAGTGCAACAACTGGCAGATGTTGACCACAGAGTTGTGGCCAAATGTGGTCAAAAGGGTGTGGCCAGACAATAAGGACTTTATCACATGAGCAAAAAAGATGAGAGCATAGCGGGATGATTATCACACAATTCTCCTGTGAATAAAGAGGCATTCTAGTGCTGCTTTTTATTCACGGGAAAACCCATGGCTGAGCCAGGATTCAAACCTTGGTCTCCAGAGTCGTAGTCTAACACTCAAACCACTACACAGTGCTGGTTCACTATCTGGAGGATATCAGTATACAATTCTTGTTTGTATCAAAAAATGCATCTACCCCATTCTTAAAGCAATGTGCAAAACAGGCTGATTATAAATGCAGGTATTGTCAGGGTCAAGTGTGCACAAGGTTCAGTATATTAAATTGTGGTTTATTCCCTTTTTCTCCTTCACCCCAGTTTCTTCCCTCTTGTTTTGCAGTGTGAGCCCTTTAAGGGACATGGCCCCATATATATAATTCTGTTTCTTTTAGACACCCTGAAAGTGTGAGGTATGGGTGTGTGTGACTGTTGCTGAAGCAGCAATGGTGTGTATATGTGTGTATGTGGAAAAAAGGTCACACCGCCAATTATAGAGAGTGACTTAAGATGTATGAGTCCACAATAATTTTTCAAATATGGAGCTCTGTGGTTGTATGAATGGAAGATTAGGAGTGATTCTTTAATAACAGAAAGCAACAAGGCCATATTCATCATTTTAGTGAATAACAAGCAATTCAGGATTCGTCAGTTCAATATAAATCATAATATGTGGCAAATATGCTGGATGGCCAAGATGAACATTGTTGCTGCTCATTAATTATCTGACACATGCCCATGATTAGTCAAATATGTATGGCATTTACGTTAATTTTGGCACTGGAACTGAGAATCAAAACTCTCCCAATGAATTTCCAAAGTCTGAGGGCAAATTTGCTTTGATATATTTGGGCTTAATTAATTCATCCTTTGTATTTCAATAGTCAGGAAATTCAAAATTCTTTTCTCCTTTTAAAAAAAATAAGTTCTTTCACACAGGAAGTGTGGTTTTGGTTTAGCTCTCATGCCTGTTGTCTGTTGAGCAATAATGGTAGTTTTGTCTGATGCAACAATACTAGGAACAGTTTGGGCCAAACTTATGGGTGGACTGAGGTTTGTGGTCTCCTGGCCATTGAATAAGGGAACAAAGAGAGTTAGTTGCGTGTTTTTTTAACTTGGAAACCACTGATCAAAAACTGAGACTTCATCACAGTCTACCATCCCCATATGTGGGGATCTGTTCCAGACCCTTGCATATGGGGAAAAGAGTATGTCATCCCATGAAAATAAGGGATACTCATGGTGTGGTGCAGGACACACATACTTCTGTGGGGCTTGCCTCTGCTGAGCTCAAAGCCGAGGAAGGCAAGCCCACCTATGAGGCGGGCCGACTGTACTTTTGTCACAAATGCATTCCCTCCAAAATTTCACAGATAAAAACCTGTGTGTCCAAGTAACATCAGATTATGGTCAAGGTGGTAAAATTATAATGAGGAAGAACTACAAGCTAGAAGGGGCTACAGCAGTTTGCTTTTGCTAACCAACTCTTTCCCCACACTGCTGGGTTAACTGACTGCAAACTGGGAGTAATTCGGTGTGTTTTTTTTTAGTGCAATGATACGAATCATCTCACTCATGCATTTTGGTTTGTATTCACACTAATAAACCACATTGATGTTATTGATCTGCATCTCTGCACATTTCTGCAGTTTGGTTGCTCAATATGCAAGCATTCAATAAAGATGAAGTCATGATGCAAGTGCATTTGGAACCCCTTTTTTGGTATTCATGTTTTGTCCAGGTTTATTAGGGGTAGGAGTGTCCAGGCCCCGTGGACTAGTTACACTGGATCAGTTGAGTTGGTGAGTACCAGGATGTGGACAGATCCTCGGAGTGTCGGAAAACGACCTTCTCTCTTGATCCTGCCCCTGGGTTAGCGGCCCAGGGGACCGGTGGTAACGACATTGTTACGCCGGATAATTAACACCTCTCTCAGGGAAGGGCGATTTCCATCGGATCTTAAATGGCATCGTAAGACGATCCTAAAGAAGCCCTCCCTTGACCCCCTGGTACATATAATTATCGGCCTGTTTCACTGCTACCCATTCTTGGGGAAGGTGTCAGAGAGCGGTTGCAATCCAGCTTCAGGCGGTCTTGGATGAACCGGATTTCTGGACCCATTTCAAACTGGCTTCGGGCGGTCACGGTGTGAACGGCCATGGTCGCTTGGTGATGATTCGTCTGGGCATCGACAGGGGAAGCGTGTCCCTGTTGGTGTCTTGGATATCTCAGCGGCTTCGATACCATGACCATGGTATCCTTCTGGGAGCTGGCTGAGGGGGATTGGGGGCACTGCGCTTCAGTGGTTCGTTCCTACCTCTCCGGGAGGTCTCAGATGGTGAGTGGGGACGTGTGCTCCAGCCGACGGGCCCTTAAAACCGGGGTCCCTCAAGGAACCATCCTGTCCCCATGTATTTAACATTTACATGAAACCGCTGGGAGAGATCATCCGGAGACATGGGGGCGCGGGGTTATCATACGCTGATGACACCCAAATTATTTTCTCTAAGTCTTCCGACTGATGCCGTGATGGGGATGGCGTCTCTCCTCTCGTCGGCCTGTCTGGATCAGTAATGGGCTGGATGAGGGAAAACCGACTCAAACTTAATCCAGAGAAAACGGAGTTACTAGTGAGGTCCCCCTGGTGCCAGAATGCGGATAGGTTCCACCCTGTCCAGAATGGCGGTCCACGCTACCTGGTTTTTAAGGATTCGTGCCGCAGTCTGGGGGTGTTCCTTCGACTCGTCCCTTCACCCTGAATGCTCAGTGAAACGACGGTCAGGAGCGTACCCCGATTCGGCTGATTCGCCAGACGGCCCATTCTGGCCAGCCCAGGGACCTTGAAACTGTTGTACACGCCTGGTAACTCGAGATGACTGCACGCACTCTACATGGGGCAACCCTTATACCACACTCGGAAGCTCGAAGTAGTGCACGAACATGGCAGCACGGCTGGTCACTGGCGTTTCCAGGACCAGCAAATAACCACCGGTGCTTAAAGATCTCATTGGCTGCCTATTTCCCTTCCGAGCTCAATTAAGGCGTTGGTTATCACATATAAGCACACAATGGCTTGGGCCCAGGATCGACTGGACCGTCTCTCCCCGTACCATTCCGCCCTCGCACCCTCAGCATACTCGGGCAACAACTCCTGAGGTGCCTGGGGCAAGGTTGGCCGCTACGGCCAGAAGATCCTTTTCCACAGCGCCAGCCCTTTGGAACACCGCTGCCCATAGAGCTCCGCTCATCTACCACCCGCCCAATTTAGGAAGGGACTCAAACCCTTCTATTTATCAGGCATTCCCCGACTAAACATCCTAGGCCTCCCTCCTCACTCGTGCCGTGAGGTTGGGCTAAGGGGTTTTATTTGTTTTTATGATGAGATTTGTGTGTTTTTTAATCTGTTTTATACTTATTTGCTGCACTGAGATGCATTTGTAAGCCGCCCTGATCTATTTGGAAGGGCGGGGTATAAATAAAATTTCTTTATTATATTATTATTATATTTGGTCTATTAGCTTTGGTTATTCGATGATGCAGATCTTTAAAAAAAAAAAAACCTCAGGGGGAAACCCGGTATCATTATCCCTAGGGGATTTGGCAGGCCCCCCCCTCCGCCAACTTAATCAGGTACATTTGGGATGCATGTGAAAAATGGGGATTTAACCAGATTTATCCTGGATTTTTCACAGTGTGATAAGCCCTTCTTTTCCATTTGGAACTAGTTTTGGAACTGAAATAAGCTGAGGACAACGGGGAAGTGGGAGGAGAGAGTGATCTTGGGCATTTAAAAACAGCTGAAAAATGGTCTTGAGAAATCTGGAGAGTCCCATGGGACAGGTGAAGGGCTGATACTTTTGATGATAGAACAGATAAGAGTTCGTTCCTTTCATTATTTAACAGCTCTCACACTGAAGCAGAGTTCTCCAGTTTTCTGTGTTGATCGAAACTGGATCATCTACATGAGGCAAGCGACAACTGAATGGGGAATGCCATAAAAACCAGTGCTCCCAGTATACTTGAGAAATGCTGGGACACTTCCAGCTGCTACTCTGGGCCAATTTTTGGCTCAAAGGTATAATTTCTGAAGAATGTAGGCTTTGGGGGAGCAAAATGAAGTTGTTGCCCGTTTGCTGGTAATGTTCTTCACTTTGTGCCATAGGGAAGGGCCAAAATAGGTTTTTTGTTTTTTTAAAGGAGTTTCTGGGGGCTTTGGGGACTGGAAAAGGGCCCAGAACATAAGCTAGAAAAGTGATTAAGCTTCACAGCTGCCTTACTCAATGGCCTTACTCTCCAGCACCAAACAGGACTTGGCTTAAATTTCAACATGTAATTGTGGATATAATGGGACCGCTCCCTCATTTTAATGAAGTAAATATTTTACATAATTGCGTGTGAAACCGAATAACTGCTATTTGAGGTTTAAGCGTGCTTAAAAATTGGTTGCCCAGTCTGTAAAGGATAGATTAAATCAATTGTCCTCCTTCCATCAAGTTAGATACCTTGGGAGGCCTGAAGGGGGTTCGCTTATATCTGTCCTGCAGACATCTGTAAGGGAGTCTAAATCAGCAAGGTAAAAACAAAAAACCCTAAACAAAAAAAAACCCCACTTTTTTAAAAAAAGCTTGGGCAACAATAGGATAGGAAAGGTCAGAAAGTTTTTATGGCCCAGGCAAATAGCTTTCAATGCAACTCAGGTAGTGGCCCAAGGTTGATGCCAGTCCACAAGCCATGGTTAGTTCCAGGAAGGAAAAAAACAACTGTAGCCAGGGACAAACATGTATTAATATCTGAAAACTGGAGAAGAAACACTTGCAATCTGCCACACATGAGCTTAACAGACGCTGCATATTTAGAAATTATGATTACTTCACTGCCATGGAAATCTATAGAACCCTATGATTTGCAGTTTAGGGGGAGTATGAGATCCTTTATAAAAAAAGGATTAGTGCCTTCTCAGACTAAAACCTAGGGATCCTTATACAAGGAAGGTATGGGGTGGCGCTGTGTGATCCCTCCCCCCTGGTAAGGGACGCAAGGCACAAAAAATTAAAACAACAAGGAAAACATACAAAGCATTAAAAATATAAGTTTAAAAAGCAATTAAAAAAAACATTACTATAAAATAAACACTCTTCTAAAACTCTTATATGGTCCCTTTAATTGCCAGGCTGCATCTGTGGAATGCTGCATTACAGTTGGTAGGACTAGAGTTCTCTAGCTGTACTCCTCCCTAACTGGACTCCAGAGATGTTGCAATACAGTTACAGTGTATCATGTTTGTTGTTTGTTTATGTGCCTTCAAGTCGCCTGTCGACTTATGTAACCCATGAATTTCAGGGGGTTTCCTTAGGCCCATTC
>NC_056523.1:69312786-69336438 GCF_019175285.1 Sceloporus undulatus | reverse complement strand
TGGTCATGTGGCCAGCATCCCAGCACAGAACACTGTTACCTTCCCATCGAAGTGATACCTATTTATCTACTTACACTTTTATATGTTTTCAAACTGCTAGGTTGGCAGAATCTGAGACTAGTGACTTGAGCTCACTCCAACATGGGGCTCTTGGGCCTCGAACTGCTGACCTGCTGTTCTTGCAATTATCAGAGCCAGTGTATTAACTGCTGGGACACTGTGTCCCTATAGATGGTCCTAGGAAAGTTGAATTTGGAGGCAGTAATTCAGATAAGCACAACTCTTTTCTCCCATGTAAGAAAATAAATGAAACACATCTATCACTCTTACAGTCAAAGCAAGAAAGAGCCTGGAGTAAGGTTTCTCACATATAGTCCATGCATGCAATAATACTTGCATGTAATCCCATCTTTGTGCACACATACACATGCCCTTGGAGGGGGCAGTAGAAGAGCTCTCAACATCAGATTTGTCCTTCGTCCCATAAACCCCTTGAAACCTGATGATGAGTGGAGAAGGAGGGGTGAAAGATCATCAAAGACACTACATGTCTAGGATGCTATTTTGTCATGGCCAGCCAAGATCAGGTCTTGGAGGATGAGGAGGAGGATGGGGCTCCTCCAGAGCAAGAGGTAATTGAAGCTACACCAGGTGCTGGTCCTGCTCCAGTGCAAGAGGTAGTTGAGGCTACACCAGGTGTTAATCCTGCTTTGCCAGAGTCCAGCCCTGATCTCCCAGCCCTAGAAGAGGAGGATCAGCCAGGTCCTAGTGCTGGTGGGATTCCTCTTGAGGTGCAACAGCCTAGTGGTGATGGAGGAATCATGCCTGGACGTGCCTTCCTTCAAGCAAAGAAGGGCTGAGAGTGCTTGCAGGCATAGATCCAGGAGGATTGCAGAGAGGCAATTAGCAAACCAGCCTCAGGTGGCATGGGGCAGAGTTTCCCTTACTTAATGAGCAGAGAGACATCAACTCAGTGCTAGAGTTTATTGCATGATTGCTGTTGGCACTGGCTCTGTGTATCCTGACTCCTTGTTGCCTTAACTCTTGACCTTGGAATGGACTGGACTCTTGCTACCTTCTGCTGCCCTGACCCTGGACTGAACTGACTATGCTGACCTCCGTTTTCCTGAATTCGGCTCTGGCTTTCGGCTTGCTCTTTAACTCTGACTCCTTGCAAGGTTTGTGGACTGGTTCCAGTGCTTGCTAATTACCTTGCTGAGACATCTTTATCAGTGTTGTTTATGTATGCTGGCTGCAGTCCAGGACATATTTTTCCTGTTTATCTATTTGAAATATACACTCATTTACAAGTGGGAAAAAGTAAAATATGCTCACTATAATCGTTCAAAACGAGTGTTACCTGTAGAAAAAGAAGACTGTTGATTCAGACCAACAGCCGATCTAGTCCAATATCCTGTTTGTGGCCAATCACATCCCACAAAGAAGCACATAAATCCATAAGGGTTCAAGGGATAATGAAGAAGCTGGCACATGAACACTCTTATTGACTTACTGTTCTGTGTTGAAGAGGGCAACGCGCGCGCGCGCGCGCGCGCGCGTGTGTTTTGTTGTGTTAAGTGTGGCAACATGATACATTCTTGGTGCCTAGCAGAAAGAAAACACCACTCAGGAATTCACATTGCTGCCTCTATTTGTGGGTTTATTTATCTAAGTATTTACTTACCAAAACTATTATGCTGCCCTTCAGTGCAAGACTCTCAGAGTGATGAACAAGAGCTATAAAAACAATGCAATAAAACACCACACTGAATGAATACAAATCATAGGAGCCACAGGCAATAATCAGTTAAAGCAAAGGCACTAATCTTAGATTCACTGCAGAACTGTGAGATGAATGAGACCGTCAATAAGAGGTTGTGCCAAAGTGCCCTCTTTGATGCCATGATACTTTGACATCTTCTTTTTTCCTGTTCATAAGTAATTTTTATTATTTTCCAAAAAAATAGGTAAACACACACACAAAATAATTATATCAACACATAATTAATAGTTAAATTAACATTGTACATTATACATTTCTTTTCACATTATCACTTCCTTAGCACTTTTTTCTGATATAAACAGGATCTTTGGAAGAACATACCTTTTCCAAATTCAACTCAAATATTACATTCCCTTAGGACTTCATGCATACCTTTATACATTATTTCATAACTATAATGCATATAAGATCTATATGTAATACTTATACAAATAATACTATAAACTCTTACTTTTTAAAATCATTTGTTCATTCACCCTTTAATCCATAGTTTTGTTTTTCCCCCCAATTTCTTTTTATATTGCTGTATTGTTTTCCCATTAGCATATATAGAAAGATTATCCATTACAGCTAGTTCATGTAATTTTACTCTGCATTCATCAATTGTGGGCATCATTTTACTTTATATAATAGAACACTTTTATCTTATACTTTGACATCTTCTTTGATTTCAGGAGGGTTCCAGATTATAAAGCAGAACAAGTAATGCCAGTGTGGAAAGAAATGCAACTGAGCACAGGTGAAATTCATCTTTGAAACAAGATGTGTGCATCCCAAATGCCTTGTTGGATTTTTTTAAAAAAAAGTTTAAATGGACTTAAGGTCACTTCTCGATTTGATGGAGAGGAATGGTAAATCCCATAGTATGCCCAGGGGTGTGGGAGTGATTCTTATATGTCCTTCTATTGTCCCATTTTAGCAGGGACTGTCCCATTTAATCCTTGTCTCTCCCACTTTTTCAGCTGCTTTTATAATGTTGCAGTTTTTCTCTCCTCCTCTCACTTTCCCCCTTTGTCCTTGGCTTACTTCAGTAGCTGCAAACTGAGTTCAAAATGAAAAAGTAGTTTGCACTCCATTCATATGAGGGGGGGGGGGGGGGGGGAGAGGGGACCCCCCCCCCCCCCAATAGGATGGCCTCCCAGTAGGCTTGGGTTCCTGAAGCCTCTCTTAGCTTCTTTATTCTTTCTCATACATACAGGTTGCCATCTTGACCATGTTCAGATCTCAACTACACTCAGGTCAGACAGGATCTAGTGCCTTTAGCACACACTATATTGATTGGCAAATGAGTTCCAGGCAACTTCATTGCCACTTTGACCATGCCAACATTTCATCTACGTATCACAAACTGATTACTCATCTCTGCACTACACATTCTTCTTTCTGGGTCTCTGATAAATGAATTGGGACTACACTTTTATTAGTCCCTTTGGTTTCCTTAATGACTTTAGAGTCTGATTCTTCCCAGTACTCTCTATAACAATCTCTCCAATAATAGAGATTTCCCATTGATTTCCAGAACAGTAGCCAGACCAGATTACGGACCAAAACAAGAAGTGGAAAAAAAATCCAAACCCAATGACACTAACCTGTAATCTCAGAGGGCCTGGAGGAAAGCAGAGACACACAACGTACATGGTACACAATTCAAGAGCTAATTTTGTACAAGCATGCCACAGAAAAGCGCAGGTGTGCTTCCATCCCCAAAGCACATTTGCTGAGCTAGGATTTCAGAGGTGTAACACTTTAATGACAGCATCAGTTTGTGATATGTAAACAAGCCTTGCTAAACGAGCTACTAGTTGTGGAAATGCCCGTCTAACCAAATCAGTCAATAAGGAGCTATTCAATTTTATGTTTTGAGTTTGTTTATATTACTCTGACTCACAACAAGGTGAACAAATACATTAGAAAACAGAGTTCTCTTAATGATTCAACACCATCTTGCAGAATAACAATTGAACAAGAATAAAAGGAAAGATGAACAAAGACACAAATCTGAATATCAAAACATAAAAAGGAAACATGTTTTTGTCTGTTAATTCTGCAGTGAAACTTTTAGAACCTCTAGAACCAGCAGCCCCACCATCAACAGAAGATTTTCTTCTGTCTTTTCAGCCAAAGGTTTTGATCAACTCTTTCCCATCATCTGACTCACTAGACCATGCGTTTTTAATTTTTGAAAACTCCTTTCTAAACAGAATAAGCAATGTGCCTGTAGGAAATACAACTAATCTCATGTCACATTCAGAATTCATAACTTACTTCAGGTGTCGATTGTTGCCTTTTGTATGATGCTATTTGATGTTCTATGGAAATTTGTGAAGCTAAATTTTTTATCTTACTCAACATTATTTCCCCCCCCCACCACATAAATAAAAAGGATTAAGTACCAAGCTCCTTAAAAGCAGACACACACAGACATTTGTAGTAGGAAACAAGCTATCAAAATATGCATTTTATTATGTTATTATTATTATTATTATTATTGTATTAACTTAACAGATAATGTGATGTAAAGATTCTTTTCTCCCACAGAGGAAGTGTGACACCATTTTCCTGTTGTTTTTATTGTGGTTGTGTGACTTCAAGTCATTTCCAATTTATGGCAACCCTAATGTAAAGCTATCACGGGGTTTTCTTGGCAAGATTTGTTCAGTGGGAGTTTGCTTTTGCCTTCTTGCAAGACTGAGAAAGAATGACTTACCCAAGGTCACCCAGTGGGTTTCTATCACTGAGCAGGGATTCAAACCTTGGTTTCTAGAGTCATAGTCCAACACTCAAATGTCTCCACCATGCTGGTTCTCTGCTTCCATGCACCATCTTGTGGTTTAAAAGACAGTAAAAATAATACATAATGCTATGTATATCATTTTTATGGAGACGTATCTGTTGGTCTTATGATGATAGTCAGCATTTCATTTTTAGTGGACCCAGGAGGTACTTCCTAAGGTGACAGATAATTCTTTTCTGTTGGTTAAAAATTTGATCAAAGGCACATACTGTACATGGCACATGCCCTGCTTGCCCCCATGCTCAGTACTCACATGCTGCACAGGCACTTGCATTGTTGTGCAAAGGATAAGTCAACAGATGAATAGCAGAATCGGGTTGTTGGAGCACTGAGATGATAAACTGTTGATTGGACAGCAATTACCCATTATCTTTCAAATATTGCACTTTATAACCCCACCTATTTAAAGCTAGTGGCAGAGGGATAATAAGGTTAGAATTCTCTGGAATAATGTTGCTGTTTTCTGGTATGTAAGGAAACTGGGGCTATTAGCTATCACTTTGCCTTCCTTATACATTATGTGAAAAAGTTATATGCTCAGCATTATTATCTGACAGGACTTCTACAATGAATATGTCCCCCCCCTTTTTTTTCTTCTTCTTCTCATTTTAAATCAGGTAGAAAGGGTGGGGAGGAATAGTTAAAACAAGGCATAGATTACAGAATGCAGGGTTAAAAAGAGTGTAAATACTTGGAGGAGCAAATGATTCCGTTTTTCATTACATTGGTTTGCCTGCTTATAAAATTGAGGCTGCAGGGAATGAAGGAAGGCAAAAGAGGGGATTACTCAAGGTAACATACTGAGCACAAGAGTTAGGTGCACACACATATTTGTTATTGCATCATCTGTTTACAATGGACAAATGTACAAAACAATGCGGCAAGAGCTTTTTCTGTTCTACATGCAGCAAACACCAACAAAGCTACCCTCTCCATCTGGATTCCATCTTCCAGAGTTTTACTGTTTCAAAATCTATTTCTGGAGGCTGTGTACCCATTTCCCAGAATGTTATCACACATATTTCTTACATAAAATAGTTTCCATTTAATTCACAGAGTTATTTTAGCCCCATGACAGCACTGGGAGATGGTGTAACCTGAGATATTGTAACCACCCTATCTCTAATATCATGCATGGAATGTAATGAGCTAGTTTGCTAGTTAAACCCGTGTCTGAAGAAAGCAGACCATATCACTGTAATTCATGGTATAGTCACCTCAGATCTAGACTTCTACAATACACTCTTCAAAGATGGTTCAGAAGTTTCTCGTATGCAGAATGAGGCTACCTGATTTCTTGTGAAGGCCAGATGATCAGTACATATAATAGTAATACTACACTAACTGCTAATTCATTTTGAGACCTATGTGAGGCACTGGTTGGTTCCATTAAAGCTATGGCTTGGGAACTTTTTTTGTTGAATAAAAGAAGATGTATCTACATTTATAGGAGACTTCTCTGCCATTCAAATAATCTTCAGAGGTCTTACTTACACACCTACTAGTAATATGCATCAAGGAGACAAACACATGTGACAGGTCCTTTTCAGTTGTGGCCTATTGCAATGGAATTATCTTTCACAGGAAATTGTTTCATGCCTCCAAAGCATGATTTTAAGCAAGTTTTAAAGATCTAGCATTTCTCATCTGTTAAGTGATTAATTTGACATTGCCCCAGGCTCTTAAGATGCTTGTTTATCTCCAATATGGATTGTTATTTCTTTTGCATTTTACTTGTTTAATGATGACATTAGTGTGCAAACTGCAAGGGGACTGCTATATGGTCCTTAAGGACAATATATAAAACAATGCAGTGCAATACAAGAAGCAATCTAGGGTTTTATGGACAACCAGTTCAGTGATCTTAAAAAATAATAATTAAGAGGTATTAAATTTAGTCAGTTTAAACAGTACTGTTTTCTATAAGAAATGTCACACTTTCTGTGTGCTAGCTTCTGAAAGAGAAATAGCTTGTACAAAAATGGCAACAAAATGTCACCCTTAGCTTCTTAAAAACCACTTGATACATTTTCCTGACTCGTCCTTCTGAGTGCCAAATCTTTTAGCTTGTCAGACCCTCAGGGCTAAGCATCCTTCAGTTGGTGACCCAAAATAATGTCTAAACTGTTATGAATACATGTGAGGAAATTGATACAGTTTCTGTTTCCTTGCTTATTTTTGAGGTCCTCACAGCCTTCTGCTTGGGCATGTTTTATTGCTTTCCACTTTGGTATTTGTTTTGTCAGATGTGTCAGATAATTCCACTCCTCCTCTATCCTGGCTTATGGTTGTAAGTGTTCAACAGGGATAAGGTGTATACTTGGGTCAAGAGGATGTCCATAGAGGAAATCAAAGTCGGGCCATGATTCATAAGTGGACTCAGGCAAAGTGTAGTAGTTCAAAACGTGCAGGCAAAAGAGATAGTGGGAATGCAAGCTAAGTTTGGGAGATGGAATAGAGTCCTACCAGCTAATCTGACAAAGCAAGGGGAAAAAAAAGATGAACCAGAGCAGCCTGCCTAGATCAGGTTGCTGAGATATCAGGCAAGAAGGAATCCATGTAATTTTGAAAGCAGAGAACAACCTAAATGAAATGATCGGCTGTTTTATGCTAATAATACACTACACGATGTCTGCCTGAACCTTCCACTTCACCTCATCTGGACTCAAATGTGTTCTGCACCTTCAGATAATTTCTCTCCATGGGTCTTGAGAGTATTTTAACTTCAGGGTTAGTTTGAGCTTCCCCTCTCAGAGTGTTCACCAAGTCTTGAGACAAGAACCCTTCCAGCTGCAGCATAACATCCTGGAATTCATCCTCTGAAGAAAATGCTTTCAAGTAAGGCATGAGATGTTCCCCTTGAAAACAGCTGCCATATTTGAATCTCCCCCAACCTTGGCAACTTTCAAATGTGTTGAACTGTAATTTCATAATCACTGTGCTGATTTGGGATGACCAACACATCTGGAGGACAGAAGGGTGAAGAAGGAAACCTGAGAGATGGGGGGGAGGGGGTAAGAGAAAATATATTCTGGGGACGACTGAATAAAATCACTTTTTGCAAATTTGGAAAATTATCTTTTCCAAAACTTAGCCATGCATTTTTCAATTTCTGCAGGAATAGTGACAACATTGCACATCTAATACATAAGAATCCAAAATATACAATAAAAATATATTTCTCCCCTAGGATCTAGGTGCAGAGTCAAGTTCTTATATCTTATTCACCTTTAATGCACTGCACGTTTGCTTAGGTTTTCTGCATTAAACCCTTTTGTCTATATTTTTAATGTTCCATTTTGTTCATGCATAGAACATTTTCATTAGGTTTTGCTATCTTTTTGAGCACACAGCAATCAGCAGCCCCAGTTCGAACAAGCAGATAGTGCTCTCTACCACCTGGACCCTGGAAGAGGGAAGAATATAAACTATCACATATGTATCATCTGCTCTTGTATATATGCATATATCTGTGCATACACACACAAACACAAATCACGTTACCATGGATTTTACCATTTTGAAATGGTTAGTGCTGAGCAACAGACCACTAACACATGAGAACTAAAGGACAAGTTGCAATGAACAGAGTCTAGCCATGGGTAGAATACTGGACACAATCCACAACTGGAAAAGAGGCAGAAGTCATTGCAATCTTTGTGATTTCCACACTCCCAGTCCTGAAAACCCTGTGATAGGTTCGTCTCAGGGTCGCCATAAGTTGAAACTGACTTGAAGGTACAACAACAACAACAACAACAACAACAACAACATAGCAGGGCAGTTCCCATGTGGCCAGCTTTGGTCAAGCTGGGCAGGTAAGAGATCCCAACTGCCCTCTCAGCATTTAGTGTTACATCCAAAGTGTGTGTACTCGCCATCCTATTGGAGGCTGGAAAGGATTCCATAACACACTATGAGCAGATTGCTGCAGTAGAATTGACATTTTTCTGCCTTCTCTTGGGTGTAGAAGAAGCGTGTTATGAAGCAGGTATTTAGTTAGTAAGTTAATTAAATTAGGGCAGTTAGTTTGCCCTATAGCTGAAAATCTCAGAACAGCATAATAAAAGCATATTGAACAATCTGAAACTATAAGAATAATTTAAAGGCTAAAATCATTTAACACTTAGGACAGATTAAAAGCCATTAAAGCATCTTAAAACCACTTAAATGTGCAAATTTGGACAAGATCAATCATGCCCCATAAGCTTCAGTAAACAATATTTTAACTTGTCACCAGGATGGCAGCAGTGTTGGCACAAAGTGGGCCTCTAAGGGGAAGTAGGGTGCCAGAGCAAAGAGGTCCCTCTCCCACATTCTCTCACAGTGTTTTGCTCTGACTAATAGGGCACAGAAGAATGTGTTTCCCATTGTTGCAAGTAAGGCAAACATGGGTGATACTAAAGTAAGGCCAAAATTAACATGGATTGTGACACAGTGAAGTACAACAGGCTCAGACTGGGGAGATAACCTCACTATTTTGGAGGACTCAACTGCCTCAAGTCTTAGATATGCAGCTTAACTATTGGGTTGATTTAGTATAAGCAGAAACCACTGCACTCCTCTCTATTCTTCTGTGATGAGTTTCTGTTTCATGGATATAATAAAATTTTGTGTGTGTGTGTGTGTGTACACCCCACCCACCCACCCCTGCCAAATGTTTAACACGCACTCAACCCCATCCTCAGGTAGTTCATACAAGGAGAAGGGTGTGGGAAGCAAAGGGGTATAAATTTGAAATACTGTTAGCACAGCTCCTTATTTATACATGTTTATTAATGCATAAATGGTCCTGATTTAAGGTTTTTAAACAAAAAAAATCACAGTGCATCTCAGCAGAGATTATGGGGCCCTGGTAGGAGAATAAGTAAAAGAGACAATATACCAGAATGTAGGGTGATTACAAACAGGCAGAATACCCCAAGCCTTTCATATCCACCGATTCTGTATCTATGGCTTGAAATGGCTTGAAATTAAAACAAACAAACAAACAAACAAACAAACAAACCCAAAAGAAAACCTTGATTTTGCTCTTTTATGTAAGGAACACCATTTTACTATGCTACTGTATATAATGGGACTTGAGCATCCATGGATTTTGGTATCCACGGGGGTGGGGGTGGGGGGATCCTGGAACT
Source organism: Sceloporus undulatus (assembly GCF_019175285.1). Classification (NCBI taxonomy): domain Eukaryota; kingdom Metazoa; phylum Chordata; class Lepidosauria; order Squamata; family Phrynosomatidae; genus Sceloporus; species Sceloporus undulatus. The sequence goes on along the minus strand of NC_056523.1, from coordinate 69,326,723 downwards.
AAACCTCAGTCAATACTAAGAACCTCACTGTACATACAAAAATGGCATTTGGATGGAACTGGAGATTATCTGGTAAGATATAATGAGTGAAGAAAATGAAAGCAGAAGTGAAACAGAGAACTGCAGTTGATGAAGAAAGCATTGAAGTGGGAGGGTGATAGGAGGCACATGGCACACGAGAGAGGGATGTAAGAGACCTAATAGGATTGTGGGAGAGGACCAAGATGTTAAATGTCAGCTCATCCTAAAGTGGCATTGGTCACAGGTAGAGTGAACACGGCATAGTTGTTTTGAGTGTTGGGCTCTGGGGACCAGGGCTTGATTCCCAACTTGGCCATCAAACTGGGTGACCTTGATAAGTTCGTCCTAGAGTCGCCATAAGTCAGAAATGACTTGAAGACATACAGTATACAGCAAGTTGTTAGCAAACTATTGCAAACCATCAAGAGATCTGCCAGCAGAATCCAGTCTACTTTATTTTTTATTCATTACTTGATGATCACTTTCTGTGATCATCAGTGTTTAGCAATCATAATATTACATGTTAGTGTTGAATAATGTTGTTTCTTAATTGGGCATCTGTGAGATAGACCCTTCTGTCTTAAAAGAGAAAAAAAGGTCAACACTAAATGTGTGTAACCTAACATTTCCCAATTACTAACATGCATAGTGGTTTGAGTGTTGGACTTAAACCTACTCTCTCTGGACAAATCACACTCTCTCAGCCTCAGAGGATGGCAAAAGCAACCCCCTTTCTGAAAAAATCTTACCAAGAACACCCTATGATAGGTTTGTCTTAGGGTTAACATAAGTTGGAAACAACTTGAAGGAGCACATACACAGTCCAGCTGTTGGCAACCTATTCCAAACCATCCAGAGATCTGTCAATAGAATCCAGTCTACTTTATTTTTTACTTATTATTTGCTATCTACCCATCCTTACACTAATCTGTTTTATAGTGACCACTTTGTCCATAGCTTCAAAGTTGCTATTGCAGTTTTTTTGGTAATAGCCATGTGTGGTAGAATATTTCTCTTAAATAGTAAATTTAAACTATGGCACCTTTATGTGTGTGTTGCCTTTGTATTTTGTAATGCTCCAAAAGGCGGGCACCTGATGGAGCACCATACGAGAGCAATTAAAACGCCGAAAAAGCTTCACCTCAAACCAAGGTTCACAGGGATGCACAAACAGAAAAAGCGATATAGGAAAATGGTGGCTTCATAAATGGCAGAAAATCGTGATTAACGACTCTCTGCTGCCCACTCCCACCCCTGCTATTTTAGTAGTGAAACACAGTCATTATACTTCTGGGGAGACATGGCAGTGTGCCAGTGCATTTATGCTGACTCCACTTCATGAAAGATCGGATATACCATCCTATTTCTAGTTAATTAACTGAATGTGGGATTCTCCCCCCCCCCCACTTTGTGACAATAGTACAGCTGCAGGCTCATTGCCTACCAGCGTGTACCTCAGGTCATAATGTTTTGTGCACACGCTCACCTGGAATGTATTTTAATAGAATCTTTAGAAACCATTAAAGCAATGCTTGTCCTTCTTCTGTGCCGTAATGTGAGCCCAATGCACATCACTCTGATATACTGTATCTGTGGGGGGGAGGGGGGAAGAGAAAGAAATATCAGAAAGGAACAGAAGGAACAGAAGTAAATTTTATTCATTGTTACACTTCATAATGAATCTATTGCCACAGGCTCATATGAATTTGTGAATCAAGCAAGTGCCACTTTCTTACAAAATAGAAATACTGTATAGTGAAATGGTTTTGTTTGTTTTTAAAAAAGGAAAGGAAAAGAAAACTCCAGTACACCTTTACCAACAGAATTATTATCATTAATTAATTAATTTAATAAATAAAGAGCTTTAGGGGACTGTGTTGTGTTCTAGAGAGCAATCCTAAACACTCTAATGGAAACCTGGGTAGGTAAAGCCCTTGACCACTTCAGATACCTTGGACTTTAAAGCCCTTGACCACTCCAGATACCCTGGACTTTCCTTTATTTTGCCAAAGATGTGTGAATTCCTATATGTTGCAGGGCTCTGATTCACTATTTAACATCTGTAGATACTAATTTCACTTAACTAGAATTCTGTTTACTTTTTTCAATTGGGGGAGGGGACATTTTTGGCTGTGGGCAGACCCTAGAGAGTCCCAGGAGCAGAACATGGGCCTCTGGATGCACCACAGTTCCTTCCCCTGCAGTAAACCCCACTGAAAGCTTAGTGGCTTATGGACTTCTGCATATTTGTCTTGTACCACATTTTCAATCACAGAAAAGGCTGAACTTATCATTTTAATAATCTGTTCAGAGATAGCATGTCACATGCTAGAGATGCGTACTTTGTTCAAAATTCAACATGGAACTGAAAGCACTTAAAGTTATTCTTCTTGATGGACAGAAGCATACTTTCTTAAGAACATATTCACACTTGTCAAATCCCTGTGATATTTGTACACGTACAGATACTAAGGGGAAGTGAGTTAGTTAAACCAAATAACCATTCTAGCCAGTGGCTGCACCGTGCAGACATGGCCAATGCATAAAATAAGATCTTTTATCAGTTCAGTCTAAAAATGCAATAAATACATAAATCTGAGACTCATTTATTAAAACATATTAAGTCATAGAGAAACTTTTACAATTCAGATTATAAATGAAGCAGGCATGTTTAGTGTATTAACTAGAGAATTAAAGAACAGGAGACAGATCGATAGAATAGTTTTTGTAATAAATAGTGTGTGTAATGGTTTGAGCATTGGACTATGACTCTGAAGACCAGGGTTTGAATCCCTGCTTGGCCATGGAAACCTACTGGGTGCCCTTGGGCAAGTCAAATGCTTTCAGCTTCCTATGATAGGTTTGCCTTAGAGTTGCCATGATTTGGAAATGATCTGAAAACACACAAGACATTCTTTCATGTTGCCTGTTTCATAGAGTTTTCTTAGGCAAGGAATACTCAGAAGTGGTTTTGCCAGTTCATTCCTCTGAAATATAGCCTACAGCCCCTGGTATTCTTTGTCAGTTTTCCATCCTAACCAGGATCTAGTGCCTTTAGGGTATTTAAGATGTAATAAATAGACAAAAATAGATTTTAGTCTACTTAAACCCATATTTATTAGATTTTGATAATAAATGGACCAAAATCTAATAAACAAAGCTAATTTATCACTAAACTTATTGCATGTATTCGTTCATGAAATTTTTTTCTATATTTGCTACATATAGAGCCTTCCATAGAAATTCAGTAATTGTTGATTTACTGTGCTATATTACAATAACATTCACAGCTTACACATCTGTTCTTCAAATGAGATCCATATTTTATGGGAATCCCATTATTGAACAAATGCAGTGTATTACAGCGCTCAACAGAGAGAAGTCTAAATTCTGCGTAAATCTAGGGCTCCTATAAATTATACCAAAGAATTTCATCCAATAATAGCCTACACACTTGTATTTCCACCAAATATATATCTAATTTACATTTGATAGATTATATTTCCAACACTTAAAGGTAGTAGATTCATACATATTGGCCAGAATCCACTTATGGAGATACATAGGCATAAGTCATACTACACATTTGGGACAAAAAGTCACAATTGTGCAACAGATTAATCCTGCTGATAGTGGCAGAAATGGAGTTGCATTAGAATCATAGAATCATAGAGTTGGAAGAGACCACAAGGGCCATCCAGTCCAATCTCCTTATATGCAATCAAGGCATTCATGACATATGGCAATCCAGCTTTCATTTTCAAAAAATGTTAAAGAAGAAGGCTCCACTACACTCCATGGCAGCAAGTTCTACTGCTGAATAGCTCTCAATGTCTAGAAGCTCTTTCTAATGTTTAAGTGGAACCTTTTTTCCTATATCTTGAATCCATTGTTCCATGTCCTAGTCTCTGGAGCAGCAGAAAACTTGCTCCATTCTCAGTATGACATCCCTTCAAATACTGAAACATGGCACTTAACCATGTCTTCTTCAGGCTAAACATACCTAATTCTCTAAGCTGCTCTTCATAGGTCTTGGTGGTTACCAGAGTTTTCACCATTTTGTTTGTCCTCCTATAGACATGCTCCAGCTTGTCAATATCTCTTTTGAATTGCAGTGCCCAGAACTGGACACAGTATTCTAGGTGAGGTCTGACCAAAGCAGAAAAAAGTGGTACTATTACTTCTCTCTGCCTGGACACTATACTCTTATTGATGCTGCCTAGAATCATATTGGCATTTATACCTGTCACATCACACCGTTGAATAACATTCAGTTTGTGGTCTGCTAAGACTTCTAGATTTCTTTCGCATGTACTGTGTCAAACCAGGTGTCACCTATCCTATATGTGTGCATTTCATTTTTTGTTGTTGTTCCTAAGTGCAGTCCTTTCATTTTTCTCTGTTGAAATTCATTTTGTTAGTTTTGAATGGGTTTTGCAATCTGTTAAGGCCATTTCCAATTCTGATCCTGTCCTCTGGAGGTATTGGTTGCCTCATTATTTATTATTATTATTAACCTTTATTTAAAACTCGCTGTAAATTTACACAGCGCTGTACATACAATCTTTTTAATTAGATGGTTCCCTGCCCTCAGGCTTACAATCTAAAAAGACACGACATAAAAAGAGAAGGGAAAGGTGGTGGTGCTAGTAGGCTAATACATATAAAGTACATAGCAATACAGGAAATGGTTCGATAAAACAGGCATCAAAAGAACATCAAATAGCAAGTGACAATTATGCAATGCCTGGGAATGCTGCCCTGAACAGGATGGTCTTCAACTCTGTTTTGAAGCTGGTTAAAGAAGTGATGGCTCTTGCTTGTGGGGGAAGAAGGTTTCAGGAGTGAGGGCCAGTAAGTGAAAAGGGGCGAATCCGAAATGGGGCAGAGGAAATCCTGGGCTGGGACAGCAGACCTTGACTACCAGAATGGAGGGCCCTGGTGGGAAGGTGAGGAGAAAGAAGGTCTGATAAGTAAGGACGGGCCAGGCCATGGACGGCTTTAAACGTCGACAGCAGGAGCTTGTACTGAATACGGAAAGGGAGGGGGAGCCAGTGAAGGGATGCCAACACAGGAGAGATGTGGTCAGAGCGGTGGGCGGATGTGATAATGCGTGCAGCTGAATACTGGACAGAGATTAAAGGACGGAGGTGAGAAAGAGGAAGCCCAGCCAGGAGGACATTACAGTAATCAAGTCACAGATGTTTATCTGTGCCTTGTCTTTGTAAGTTGTGCATTGTGGTTTTGTATCCTATAATTTTCATTGTGATTATCAATCCTATACGTTGTATTTTGATTATTATTCTATATTTTGAATTTGGGCTGTGCATCCTATGCTTTGCATTCTGATTACACATTATGGCCATGCACCCAATACTTTGCACTATGGCTGTCCATCCAATTTGGTTGTGCATCCTATAGTGATTGTGCATCTGTGTATTTTGCATTGTGTATTTTGCACTGTGGTACCCAGTCACTAGCAGGTATTGCATGATGTTGCTATTTTGCATGGGGATTGCATAGTGCTGTTGTGGCATGTGTGCACATACAGGTATTTATGCTGCTGTAAGGGTATGTTGATGGCAAACCTCCTCTAAATAAATCTTGCCTAGAAAACCCCATGTTAGGGTCGTCTTTGGGTCATAAGTCAGAAATGACTTGAAGGCATGCAACACACATGCACAAGGGGACATTGGACTGAGGCAGCTGTTCTACCTTCTGGGAGCTGTCTGCCATCTGTATACCCTTTTAGATATAAACAGAAATAGAACAGTTATTCTCCTCCTCCTCATCTTCAACGCCTGGTCCTTTATTGAAGTAGCAGTGAATCGTACATCCTGTTCCCATTTAGACTTCATTGATTCACCTTAGAGGTAAACTCTAGCAAGGCATTATGTTACGAGTGTCTGGTTAAATTACATAGTAAAACCCACCCACTAATTTTCAGCAACAGAAAGAAGCAGATCTGAAAATGCTATGAACAAGGGCATTGTTTTTTCCTTACTTTGTCTTTCATTGGCATAAGTAATTAAAATAGCAATATTAGTTGATGGTTCTGGTGGGAAGTGGATTGATGGATCTCTATCTAAAGCCCTGGGATGGTTTACACCAACAGCCAAGGTGGTCTAGTGGTCTTTTCTTCAAGTACTCACCAGGGCTGTGTGGGAGGGCTTTGCTGAGTTTATAAACCTACCATATTTCTGATTTTTCTTTATCATTTGAAGCACTGTCTTTCTGTTGAATTAGTTACAGAAAGAGGGTACTCCAACAGATAATCTACTGTAGCTGTGGCTACTGATGTGGATATGCATTGCATGCAGATGGTTCAGTGAGGACTGCATGAACTTGTGATGAGTTCCAAGCTTCAGACCACATTGTGATAATAACAATGTTGAGGTTTAGAAACATAGTAAGCCTCCTTCTGCTGAGTTGGTCTACTGATTCATCCAGCCCAGTTTTGTCAACACTGACTAGCAGCAATGACCCTTTCAGGCAGGTTTCTTTCCTAGCTGTATCTGGAGATAGAGCCCTGGTATTCCCTAATGGTCTTTCCTCCAAGTACTAACCAGGTCTGATGCTGTTGAATTTCTATAATCAGACAAGTTCAGGTGTGTTTAAGGAGATATGTTAATATTTAGGTTTCTTCAGCACAGTATTATCATAGATAAACAAATGGATGGAATTCTCAGATGGACAATTTCTAATCCCATTTTCTCAATCCTCCCTGTAGCCACCTTCACCACATAAAAACTTATCCAGAGAGCTTTGGGAAGTCCTGAAACATGTGGGATGCTGTATAGGGAGAGGAAGGATTGTTCCAGAATGGGCAACCCTCTATCATATTTGAAGCAATCCAGGCTTATCTCCCCACAGCTTTCAAGGCCTCACCACATCTTTATTTAGGACAGTGCAAAGGGGTGGTCCATGGACCAGTGCCACTCTGTGAGCCATCAGCTGCTGATTGACTAATGCTTCTTCACATACTACTTTATTTAATTTATACCCTGTCTTTAACCTAGTGTGAAACCCAGGCAGCTCACAATATGAATATGAACGTTTCAACACAGCTGAAACAGTGGATAATATTTTTAGAATAAAAATAAAACAAGCATATTAAAAACATTAATTGAAAGCAGTTTCACAAGGCCATTCATCTGGCAATCATATGGTACAAATATGGGGGGAGGGGGGAATCCTGCCAGTCTGCCACATCAAATAGCAAAGAGAGGACAAGCTTACAAGGCCTCAGGCCTCCTAGAGAGATTTATGGGTGGGGAGAATGGGGAAGAAAGTATGGGAAACCTTTCTCCAGTGAATTTCTCTCCAGTCACTAATCTTAGAATGCAAAATATGTACTGCAGCCTTCTTTGCCCAAATAAATGTAATAATCACCATCTCCTGTAAACTTCATGTCCACAAAAGTATCAACAGTGATAGTGAATGGACAGAAGAGATAAAGTGATGACAGACATTTGCACAGCTGAAATTTGTTCCAGCCAAGAGTTAACTTAATTTTGTTTTGCCCAAGCGTGACTGTTAGTGATTTACTGAATGTCCATAAACTAAATAAGAATTTCTTAGGAAAGTCAGTGTTTATGGGCATTCTCCCTGCTGCAATTTTTTTCATTGTTAACTTCATTTACAGTTTTGCACATGTATGACATTTTCAGACATATCCAGTGGTTTATAAACTGATAAAATGGTCTGTAGCAAAAATAAAGAACTGTGGGACTTAAGAAGGAGGAAATATATTCCCCCTCTTTTCTTACCTTTGACTCTCACCCAGCCACCTCCATGCTGGATTTGTGCATAGTTTAAAGAACTTTTTCAAAACCAAAACTCTATATTTTGAGGTCACTGGAGACTGTACGCTGCATTTTGAAGTCTTCTGCATGAAAGCAAGCGACTTTGAATCAAAGCTCTGTATTATCTTTGAAGTGTAATATGCACCCCCAACCTGGTTTTGCTTTATGTTTCATTTGGAGAGATGTTGTTTCCTTTTGTCTTTTTCTAAATAGTTTTGCATACTGGACTTTGAAGCTTTGGAGACACAAAAAAGAACAAGCTAATCCAATCAGCTAAACTGTGGACTTGCTTGTAACTCTATCTGCATTTCCCAGTCATTTTTTTGTTCACAGGACTAGCCCACACAAAAGTTACACATGGATGTCCCTGCTTTATTATTTTTTTTCCTAAATGGTTTTCAGGTAAATGGCTTGTTTGTTGTTGTTGTTGTTGTTGTTGTTGTTGTTGTTAACCACCCTCTAGTTGATCTCAACCCATGGTGACCCTGTGGATGGGACATTTTCAGGACTCCCTATCCTTCACTGGAATCCTGCAAATTCATACCCATGACTTATTTAATAGAATTTGTCTATCTAGTATGTGGCCTTCCTCTCTTCTACTTCCTTCCACCTTTCCTAGCATTGTTGGTTTTTTTTTTTGAATGAGTTGTGCCTTGGCATGATGTGTTCAAAGTACAGCAGCTTCAGTTTTCTCATCTTGGCTTGCAGGAACATTTTTGGCTTGATCAGCTCTAGCACCCATTTGTTTGTCTTTTTGGCTGTCTGTGGCATCCTCAGCACTCTTCTCCAGCACCACATTTCAAATGAATTGATATTCTTCCTGTCTGCATTCTTAATGGCTCTCACATCCATACATGGTGTGATGGCTGGGTCTCCAATCATCTGGGAACTTCTCCTGAACTACAAAGGGTTAATCTGGGAGGAGGAACATGCTAATGAGCTGTGACAGCATAGCTGATGTAAGGTCTAATGGACCAATCAGAGAGTAGAACCGCGAGATTCAAGAACTTTCTATGGGAAATCTTTAAAAGGACTTGTGCAGCCATGCGGTCCTTTGTCTCTCCCTTGATCCTCTCCTGAGGGGGGAAACCAGATGCTGTCTCTTTGAGTCTGGGAGACACAGACTCAAGGGAATGCAGGTCGAGAGGCCAGGGGGCCCTCCCTGCATCCAGGAACTCAAAAGGACTACAAATCCCATCTTCTGTGAGTAGTTAGGAATGTGATAGCTAGTGCGTTTAGGCCTTTTGTTATTTTCAACAATGGCTTGCCTGGAATGAATTCTGTAACTATGTTCTTTGACCTGCAAGGCAAAGGGGCTTTGCAAGAGTGTTATAAATTCTTTCTATCCTATTCTATCTTTTTTTTAAAATAAACTTCTTTCTTTTAAAAGCATCTGCTATCTCTGTACTCCTGTACACGTGCCTTATTCGGTCACTGATTGCTGTGGGTTAGCAAGAAAGGAAACTAGATCTCTCTCTCAAGCAAGTCTCAGTGTGTGCTTGGGAAATATAGTTCATTGTCTCAGGGTGTGCTTGGGAAATATAGTTCATTGATAATTCACTGAGTGGTGGCAGCGCGGCTTTAGGACCTCAAGGGGTCTCATTCCGCTCAACAGGGAGCGAGAATGGAGATCTAGGAGCTCCTAGAGGGGAAAGTGTGACAAGAGGGGACTCCCTGGGAGTAAAGGGCCACGCACAGGGCGCCAAGGGCTCCAGGGAAAGGCCCCCAAGTCACCACATGGTGGCAGCGGTGGTTTTCGGACTGTTGGAAACATTGCTTGGTCACCACACATGGTAATAGAGAATACAATGGCTTGTATGATTCTAACTTTTGTGCTCAGTTGTATGTCTTTGCATTTTTGGATCTGTAGTTCTTTCATAGCCACTCTCCCCATTCTTAATCTTCTTCTGATTTCCTGGCTGCAGTCTTCATTTCTATCAATGTTTGATCCCATATATGAGAACTCTTTTAATATTTCTATTTCTTCATTGTCTAAGCTGAATTTGTGTAGATTCTCCGTGGTCATTAGTAAGCCTTCCATTGCACTTTCTTCTTTTATCTTCCTTAGTAGTTGTTCCAGGTCTAGCATGTTTTCTGCTAGTATTATTTTGTCGTCTGCGTATCTTAGATTGTTGATATCCCTTCCTCCTATTTTAACTCCCCCTTTTTCTGTGTACAAACCTCTTTTCCTTACAATATGTTCTGCATATAAATTGAACAGGTAGGATAATAAGATGCAGTCTTGTCTAACTGTTAATGGGAACCATTCTGTTTCTCTATGTTCTGTTCTGACAGCAGCCTCTTATCCTAAGTACAGATTTCTCATATGGACTATCAAATGTGTTGGGACTTCCATGTCTTTAAGGGTGTTCCATAGCCTTTCATGATCTATACAGTTAAAGACTTTGCTATCGTGTATAAAGCACAAACTGATTTTCTTTTGGAATTCCCTAGTGCACTCCATTAGCCATCATATGTTTGCAGTGTGGTCCCCACTGCCTCTTCCTTTTCTGAACCTTGCTTGGACTTCTGGGTCTTAGAATCATACAAACAAAACAAACAAACAAGCTTCATTTATATACAGCTTCATATCGCCTAAGCAGTGTCTAAGCAGTTTACAACTGTAAGCTAATTTTCCCCCCAACAGTCTGGGTATTCATTTTAGAAACCTCGGAAGTATACAAGCCTGAGTCGAGCTTGAGCCCTTTTGCTGGTCTTGAACTCGCAACCTTATGGTTTTGAGTGAGTGACTGCAGTACAGGCATTTAACCACTGCGCCACCAGGACTCCTAGTGGTGTTGGAAGAGACCACAAGGGTCATCCAGTCCAACCCCTGCCATGCATCAAAGCACCCCTGACAGATGTCAATCTCAGTTTGTATCCTCTGTTTAAAAACCTCCAAAGAAGGAGACTCTACCACTCTGAGGACTCAGAGTACAGAGCAGAAAGAGACCTGGGAACTGTGTTTGAGGGTTCTCTGTTACTTTTCAACTGCTTTTCTTTAAAGGGCTATGAAAGGAAACAACAGGGATGTTATTGTGGGAGTCTGCTACCAACTGCCAAGTCGGACTGAGGGATTGGATGATGCCTTTCTAGAATAGATGACTACGCATTCAGAAAGGAGAGATGTAGTAGTGATAGATGATTTCAACTATCTTTATATTTGTTGGAAATCAAACTCAGCCAAAACTTTAAGGTCTAGCAAATTCCTCACTTGCCTTGAAGACAGTCTCCCTTGACAAAAACTGCCTTTGCAGTTTTCCCATGATACAAACTGAGATTGGCAAGGGGAGATGGATCTCTTTCCCACCAGCACAATAAGAGTAAACTCCTTTCCCTCAGTGCAGGGCTGGAGCACTCAAATAAAATGTCCAACTGGTACCAGGGGGAAATTAATTTTTTTAAAAAAATCTAAATATTCTAGACATAAGGAATATCAGAAAGCTGGGATATTCTGACCATGCTGGGGAATTAAGGGGGAGGGGGAAACTACATTGTTGTGTTTTTGTATCAAAGAGGCCTGGTATAAACGGGTAGTTTGTGGCGCCCTGGGGCCAAAATTAGGGGTCAGGAGTGGGGAGTAGGGGCACATTCCTGAGCCCTAGCGTGCGACAGCAGCACCATCATAGAACAGCCCCATCCACATGGGAGCTGCCATGATGATGCAAGTGTGGTCCAGCGTCTGCACGTCAGGGTGCTGCACTTGCATCATCGATGTGCAATAGCGCACCAATGATGCACTGATGGTGGTGGCTGCGCACGCCAAAAAGAACCTGCTTTTAGTGGGGTTTTTTTGGTGGGGGGAGTCCACCCAGTTTGAATGCTGCAGGCTTCCTCAGGATCGGGGCAGTCTGTCGAGCCGCACAGACCTTCTTTGGGTCTTAGTGACATATCAGGAGGAAGGTTCCACTGATCATGATCAGCCAAAGGTCACCAATGGAACATCACAACTGAATTAGGATCCTAAGGTTGATTTTTCTGCCCCAGGCAGAAAAATAACCACTTGTGCTTAACAACTAGTTTGGGTTTTCTTTTCTTTTGTTTTTGCAGCCATAGTTGCAAAGTGCTTCCTGCATAGAGCAGAAATTAATTTTGCCAAAATTATGCTAACTCATGTTCTGCTTCAGTTTTGTATGGGAACTGCAGTCTTGCACATATATAAAGAGCTGCTGAATGGAGATAGTTTTAGAGTTTTAAATGATTCAGATTATTCTGATCTTTGTTTTAGAAAAGGTTTGCAAAGCAATGAACCAGACAAAGAAATTTACAAGAAGAAGAATGGTCTATTTTACAGTTTCCTCTATTTATGTAGGCAATGCATTTTTATGTATTTAGAAGGCAGCAGAAATGCTTAGACATCCTTAAGTTAATTAGGGAACATAGGATGTTCATTGTCGGTGGTGGGGAGCTGTCCTTTTGAATGGAAACACGTTTTTAACCTGTCATAGCAGAAGAATGCTAGAAGGACGTATGGTACATGGCTAGGCTAACAACAGGGCCTTTATAACACTAGGCTAAAAAGTTGAATTTAACAGGATAAAATTGTCTTTGGCCAGTACTTAGCTGCTTTGCATTCCATTGACTACTATACTGCACTTTTTCTGCTGTGCCCTGCTCATTAGCTCATATATTAAAAAACAAGACAAGACTTTCTTAAGAAGCCTGTCACTTGATCCTGCACTATACAAATCTGGAGGTAATTCAATTTGATTTCAATGGGGCCTGTTCTCAATAAGTATGTGTACAAGTGGAGGCTTTGCAATCCCATTTTAAATAGAAACAAAATGGAAGCAATGATGGATAATATACTGCACTGCATCTCATTAATAAGTGAAATACACATACACTTTAACCAGCCCTAAGTGAAACAACCACCAATTTATATACATCTTCAGCACATTTCACTGTTAGTAAAACTAGCTCCAGTGATAAATGATGTGACAGTGCTAATGAGTTCTGACTCATGCTTTTATATACTGAGTGGTGCTGTTATGCTTTCAAGACAGCACTGCTGGTTGCCAGTGAGATCGCTTAATTTTCGGAGCACACTTTATAAACTCCAAGAAGCAGATCAATTACTGATGCTGACTTCACTGAAGAAGGCACCTGCTAGAGCAGGTACTTCATGCACTGATAAATCATAATTTCCTTTCTGTAGATTGGTATCATTTCCCTTAAATACGTAGAAATGAAATCAAACATGAGAGCACATCCATGCACTTGAGATATTTAATCTTTACATTCTGGTAAGACGACACATTTATGATTTCTAAGTTAAAAGATGAACTGAACTCTTCTAATTGATGTCAGTTACAAATCTGTTACACAAGAAAGCCTGGGAGCACTTAGTAATAATCACTTCATCTTAAGGTCTGATCTATACCAACTTCAATCACAGTTTTCCTTTACTGAACCTGTTATTATTGTGATTATTGTCTTTCTCCTGGCAGGTAAATATCTTTGTATTCAGATAGTCATTTGGCCTCTCTTGCTTTGGGTGGATTTTTTTTAACTCAGTGAGTGTTCTATTGTTATCATTATTATGCTGTTAATGTCATTTAAATGGTGTTTTCAGTCTTTTATGCTTTCATTTATTTTATGCTTTGAATGCATTTCTACTGTTTAATTGTATGCACCTTGAGTCCCTCTCAAGTGTGGGATAAATAAATTAAAAAATTATAAAAATCTGTGTCTAGTCCTGTTTAAGAATCTGGTTTCTTTACAAAACCTAAAAAGTTCATGCAACAAATATAATTCATGCAACTACTACTAATATAATTCATGCTGTTCATGCAATATTTCATAAACATACTAATTATGTTTCCTTCCTTTTCTTAAGGTTGGATCCAAAAGATCACAGAAGGGCTGTTTTATACCTCACACTAGAGTACTGCACAGAGAAAGGAAACAAAAACCAAAGATATGTTGGCGCTGGCTGTCATAGACACGCTATTGTGAAATGGCGAACGGTACTTAATATCCATTTGCTTCCTTAACCTCTTCTTTGTTCATAAGCATAAAGACTCCTATAGAATTTGCCTATAAAAGCACTATCTGAAAATAATAATAATAATAATAATAATAATAATAATAATAATAATAATAATAATA
>NC_056523.1:69262133-69312776 GCF_019175285.1 Sceloporus undulatus | reverse complement strand
TTTATGTTTCCCCGCCTCTCCCAATGGATCAAAGCGGGGTTACAGACTAAGTAAAAGCACAAAGTGTTTACCTCAAAATTCAATTAAAAGCAGCTAAAAACAATAAAATATCCAACATCAGACAATAACAACAGCATCAACAAGCAAGGCAAATTCTTCTACTAGCATTTGAAGAACAAGGCTGGTAATCATTTTCATCCTGCTTATGTTCCTTTGACCCAACCTCCAGGTTTTCTCTCCCAACATCATAGATATAATGGTGTGATCATAATTCCCTTCCATGTGTGCCCTATGGCTTGCCGTAGGGCACACATGATATAAAACCTCTATACCAAGGATGGTGAGAAAACTCTTCTCAGGATATTGCTGGACTGCAGCTCCCGTCATCCTAATCATTAGCCATGTTAACTAAGACTAATGGAAGATGGAATCCTACAATGTTTGCAAGGCCACATATTCCTCAGCCTTGTTCTATATTTTATTATACCACTGTTAGCCTGGTGGGTTCACTCCCAAGCCCAAATAAGAGACTTATGGTATGTTTGAAAGTTGACATGACAGAGGACATGTGCCTCTAGTGAACCCACTAGAACAGCCAGAAAAGTTGAGGAAGAGATGTCTCTTTAATAGCCCAGCCAATAACCCCTGCAGGGTACCCAATTCAGAGGCTAACAGAGAATCATCACAAGGGATTCATGACAAATCTTTCCATTGGCCATGTTGATGAAGAGGTCTAAAAGACCCTGGTCAGTTCCAATACAGGAGCCACTAAATGGAGGAAATGTTGATGGGAGTGGCAACTGGTGGCTCCCAAGCCAATGGAGCAGTGAATCTGTGCGTTTTAGGTCAAACTTTAAAGGAGCTGTCCAAGATGGGGGGGGGGCTTCCCCCAAGTAGGTTCAGCACTTTTAAAGTTATAGCCCAGAGTTGATTTGTTGCCCCACTGCCATGGAAGTCACCAGCTGCCAGAGAAGGCTGCTGGCCAGCCAGCCATTTCTTAATATGAAATATGGACCCTGATTAAAAAAAGAAGGCACCAAGCAAAGTTCTAAATCCCTGAACAAAGTGGGAAAGAAAGGAAAGCAAGCTGCTTATATTAAACCAAATTAAACAAAATTTCAGAGGTCAGTATTAGCCTGTTATTTATTTTGCAAGTCATCAGCTACTGTGATTTTTTCCCCAAACGTTAGATGAAACCACAGCTCAGTGGCAGAACACCTGCTTTACAGTTCAGTAGCTGAGATTCTACATCATGCAATAGCTGGCAGAGCACTAGGCATTCCATTCTGGCATCAGGGGAATGGGCATTTTCCCCAACAGAATGTGCCCCACAGCCAGTTAGTGGCCAGGGAGGTGGAAGTACCAGAGTAATGTCTGGTTGTATCTGGGATCTTCCCAGATCTTCTGCAAGTTGCTTTTCCTCCTGCTGGAGCATATAGTGGCTTGCGTGTGACTAGGCAAACAACCTCTGTTCTTTTCTCCTGCCTACTGAATAGCAAATTGGTGCTACTTGGATGCTTCACTCCCCTAACCACTGATTGTCCACAGGGGCACATTCTGATGCAAAGTAGGAGGTGCTATCATTGAACAAGAAGATAACTAGATACCTCCTTCCCCAACAACCAAGAAAACACAGGTCTTGGCATAACAGCAGGTTACATCAATATATTTTTTGCCCAAAAGTCCATTGGGGTCAGTGCCTGGTATCTGCTGTTAAGAAATCTCAGATAGCAAGGGAAAGAGAAATCTCAGCCTAAATCAGAAATCTATTGCCCGTTAGAGACTGCAATACTGAGCCAGACATTATACAGTTTTATGTCCCAAATCCAATGACAGGCCAATTAAATCAACAGAACTTACATTAACAATCTTGAACAAGTCACATGCTCTCAACCTTAGGGGGAGGCAACAGCAAATCTCCTCTGAATGGATGGCCATCTGTCGGGGATGTTTTCATTGAGATTTCCTGCATGGCAGCAGGTTGGACTGGATGGCCCTTGTGGTCTCTTCCAACTCTATTATTCTATGATTCTATGAAATTGTGCCAAGCAAACCCCACAATAAGTTTGCCTTTGGGTCACCATAAGTCAGAAACAACTTGAAGGCATACAACAACAATATTAATGTTGTCTTACATCACTCCAATAATTCAGTGCTTAGTGATATACTCCAGTTGGCCTAATAATTGAGTTTAAGCCAATCTGTCAGTTTCATTGGAGTCTTTTGTATTCTACCCTTCATTGATATAACTAGCTAGGGTAGTGTGGTGTGTATAGAGCAGTGGATTGGCATTGAAGGATCCAGATTCAAGTCCTACTGAGTTATGAAAACCAACTAGTCACTGTTTCAAGCCACCATGAATTCCATTTTGGGATTCTTGCCCAAAATTTTTGCCCAAAAGTCCATGGTCTTTTGTTTACCTCAAAATTCAATTAAAAGCAGCTAAAAACAATAAGGTGGGATATAAACCCAGTAAATAAATCCTCAGCTTGGCATACCTCACAAGCTAGTTTTAATTTTAAACCATGGAGAAAGTAAGCTATATATGCTACTCAGATGAGATCACTGGAGGAAAGACTGGATCTATATCGTCTATCTGTCTGTCTGTCTGTCTGTCTGTCTGTCTATCTAAAATTAACTACAAGTGACAGTGAGCTTCCTTGTATCCACTAGGAAAGGACTATAATTAGTAACCTGCAGTAATTATTCCACCAGATCATTATGTAATTTTAATTACACCAATATAATCCCCCCCCCCCCCAATTATACATAATGTTGTGAAAGGTTGGGAATACATTTATTTTTGTTTTCGTCTCCCAGTTTCTTTCCTTTTCTTTTGTATCAAGCCATTAATAATGTTACGTGTTCCCTTAGTGCTTTGGCACCAGTGGCATATTTAGTAAAGGAACAAATAAGCACAAATAATTGAGGCCAGTATTGCCTGAGATATTTGGGGGAGCTTTAGTTAGTAGTGAATATTGATTAATTGCAGTTCTTCTTGAGTCTTACTACTGCATGTTTAAACAAAGTTGTGGCAGGAAGAAACTGCTGCTGAGGGACTTTAATGGTTAATATGTTCAAATGATTTTTTATTTTTTTTATTTTTTGCCTCTCTGCTCTTGGAGAGCCTTGACTGCAATGAAGGCCAAAGCAAAGGTACAAATTAAACATGCTGCCAGTCTGCAAAAAGCTCTTGGCGAGTGTTACATTTTTTATGTTGCACTCAATGCAGTGTGTTCTTGCTGTATCTTATATTCCAAACATTATTTCAGCAGAAGTGGCGATCATATATAGCAGAATCCTAGTGACAGCAGTACCTCGGGGATGTGGTATTCCAATTTACTGAACATATTTAATATCTGAGAACATCAAGTTGAACTTTTCTTTTTTTCAAAAAAGGATGACCTTTAGGAATTTAGATGTCAGCTAGCCTTGGGAAAGTTTGGAATCTGGTCAGTCTTCTTTAAAGCACAGCTATACATGTGCTCGGTTATGTGTTATCTGCAGTCACTGTGTTAGTGTTTGCTTTACAGACACAGCGTTACAAAGAAAGGAAGAAAAAGAAGGTGGTGGGGGGGAGAGAAGAAAATACATAGGTTATACATGTAATGGTAGTTTAGGCATATGCATTCATATAAGGTGAATATATTTCCAAAAACACATTTTCTTGAAGGGGGCTTGTATAAAATGTATGTATAATGTATATTAACAGCCAGCATACATAGTTTTTTTGTGGGATTTTTCAGGCTATGTGGTCATGTTCTAGAAGAGTTCATTCCTGACATTTTGCCAGCATCTTTAGAGAATGCTGGCATGGAAGTGGGTGGGGTATATATATATACTGTGTGACTCTAGGTTGGGAGGAGTGACTTGCATGTTAATCTCTGTAGGAGGAGCCCTGGTGGTGCAGTGGTTAAATGCCTGTACTGCAGCCACTCATTCACAAACCATAAGGTTGTGAGTTCAATCCCATCCAAGGGGCTCAAGCTCGACTCAGGCTTGCATCCTTCCGAGGTTGCTAAAATGAGTACCCAGATTGTTGGGGGCAGTCAGCTTACACTTTGTAAACCACTTAGGGAGTGCTTGTGCACTGACAAGTAGTATAGATATGTATTTGCTGTTGCTATTGCTGTGTATTGGTCTGTTGTTGAATGGCAAGGCCTCAGGGTGGGAGGATATGCAAGGAGGACCACTGCTTAATTAGTGATCCATTGTCTGCTGGGAAAAACCCTGACCCTGGGTGGTTTTCTTTTGTATTTTGCTGGGTCTTAATTTTGGTGTTGTAGCCAAATTTTGTTTACTTTAAGGGTTTTTCTTTCCTGTTGCAGTTGTCCAGGTGTTTGTGGATTTTAATGGCTTTCCTGTGCATTCTGACCTGATAGTTGTTGGCATGGTCCAGAACTTCAGTGTTTTCCAACAGCATTTTATGCCCAGGATGGTTTATAACATGTTCCACTATTACTGATTTTTCTGGGTGACTCAGTCTGCAGTGTCTCTCATGCTCCTTGATTCGCGTTTGGACACTGCGTTTGCTGGTTTCTATGTAGACTTGTCCACAGCTGTATGGTATGGGGTAAACTCCTGTGGCCACAAGATATATATGTATATATTTTTCGATAGACTCTACCATGCCCAGAGAACTCTGGTTACCTGGTTTAGTCAAAAAATGCAATAAGCAAACAAAGAAACAAATGTTCCCAAATCAAGGTTTGCCAAGATGACAGGAATGTGAGTGAGAGGTGCCCACCAACAGGACATGAATGTCATATTTCTCTATATAGCCAGTTAGAAATATAGGAGGTTATCACACAGGAGAGGAAAGCATCCTTCTCCCATGCTTAATTTGTGTTATTAGTGTGATCAGGAGGAAGATTATCCTGTTAATACCCAATGACGGGTCCATTACTGTTTATGGATGGTAGAAGAATGGGATAAGAGTGAGGGGGTGTGATAATTTGCTCCCCGGTCACACTAATTACACAAATTAAGCACAGGAGGATGCTGTGTGATAATCTCCATAGAAAAATAGAATCACAGAGTTGGAAGCGACTACAAGGGTCATCCAGTCCAACCGCCTAACATGCAGGAAGACACTATCAATATTTTTGCTTAAAAACCTCCAAAAAAAGAAGACTCCTGATTCCATCACACTCTGACGCAGTGTATTCCACTATCAAACCACTCTTACTGCTAGGAAGTTTTCCTATTGCTTTGATGGAATCTCTTTTCCTGTAGCTTCCATCCATTGCTCTGTGCTCTATTCTGTGTAGCAGCAGAAAAAACTTTCTCCATCTTCAATATGACATCCCTTCAAATATTTAAACATGACTATCATGACACCACTTAACCTTCTCTTCTCCAGGTTAAACATACCCAGCTCCCTAAGCTGCATGGTTTCCAGAACTTTTACCATTTTGGTGTGGACACGCTCTAGCTTGTCAACATCCTTCTTGCATTGTTGTGACCAGAACTTCACACAATATTCTAGGTAAGGTCTGAACAAAACATAATAGAGTGGTACTATTACTTCCATCGATCTAGACACTACATACCTATTGATGCAGTCTAGTATCATATTGACCTTTTTAGCTGTCACATCACACTGATGACTCATGGTCAACTTGTGGGCTACTAGGACTACTAGATCCTTTTCCTTTTCATATGTATTGTTGTCAAGCCAGGTGTAACCTATTCTGTTCATTTCATTTTTTCTTCTCAAGTGTTTTACCTTACATTTCTCTCTGTCAAAATTCATTTCGTTAGTTTTGGCCCAGCTTTCTAATCTATTAAGGTCATTGTGAATTTTGATCATGTCCTCTGCGGTATTAGCTATCCCTCTGAATTTGGTGACATCTGCTAATTTCATAAGCATGTCCTCCATTCCTTCCTTCACTGATAAAGATGTTGAACTCTGGACAGAACTCTGTGGCACCCTGCTAATAACTTCACTAGGATGAAGAGGAGCCATTGTTGAGCACCCTTAGGGTTCAGTCTGTCACAAGGCAGTTGCCTATGGGAAGCAGAGAGAAGCAAATTAGTGTAACGTATCTATGCCTTAGCTATTGCAAAAGTGAATTATAATTACAAATAACCATTTATAATTATTAACTAGTTTCAATTATGCATTTGTATCTACCAGTGGCGAAGGTCTTCCTGTCAGCACCATTATATATTATATTATATATATATATATATATATATATATATATATATATATATATATATATATATCCAACTCAAAGGCAATATCTGAACTTTCTGAGAACAGGGCTACAAAACTTGGGAAGCTTCAGCATGTACTCTAACATTGAACTATGGCTTTATTGAAATCTTCCCCCCAAATATTAGAATAGCTGTTGATGATGTTGAAAGTGTGTTGTCCATTTCAGGCTGTACATTTCCAAAATACAAACAGAAAAAGAGGGAAAAAAAAGAGCAATATATGCATGTTTTAGTAAACTAGTCAAACAATTCTATATGCTTTTCTTTTTAATTGTACCATATAGCAGGCTATAAAGTCCATAAAGGTCCATTTACTTTCTTTTTCTACAAAAATGAAATATATGTTGGTCTCTGGATCTAATTCTTCAGGAAGCAGTCAGTTTACATGAGTATACCTTGTTTGCCACGTCATAAAGTCAAGTTTGATTAATGTTGGTTTTAAAATACAGACACACACTCTTGTAAAACTAGAAATCTGAGCAACAAAATGCAAAAATGACCATATAATTTATTGTACCCATGACTCTCAAGCTTGTTCATTTTAACCGGATATGGGCCAACGTCTTTTAAATCTTCCAAAGGCTCACAGTAGCTTAAGCTGGCAATTTCACTGTTCCTTGCTCAGTATAACAATTTATTTAGTACATTGTGCTTCCTTTTAATGGCAAATGACTGGTCACTGAAGCTCCTTGATGTTATTCTGGTTTCTTCACTCTGTTCAATGAAGTAATGAATTAGCCATCACTGTCAATCCACTCATAAGCATTTTCATACACAATTTTCTTTTTCTTTTTACGCACAAAATACTAACCCTTCTCTAAATATTCATATGATCAAAAACTGTTCAAATTAATTGTGCCATTCAACTAAACAGTCATCCATTTGAATATGGTATTTGCAAACAATGATTACTCTGTTTGGTCAGTCTTGTTCCATTGTTCAGCACTTGTTTGGCTCTTGAATTCATTCTAGAGTATTAATACAAATCTGCAGCTCTTATGATCTAGATGGTAATTTTGCTTTATTTTTCATTTTCATTTTTAAATAGCACAAGCTTATGAGAAACAACTGATATAGCATAAAATCTGAATACCAAAATAATACTAATAAAACAACCTCTAATATATCCATATATTGAAAATTCATGTTATGAGGGCAAGCCATTACATGGCACAGAAGATTTAATTCTGAAACTCTGCTCTTCAATTTGTTAAAAAAAATGATTTGGCATAGAATCAGCATTTGGCAGAAAGGTTCCACATAGAGCTGGACATTACAAGTTATGTAAAATTTATTCTTCACATTATGATAGGAGCCCACAGAATGTGCACACTCACACATATAGTTTCTGTACACTACTGCATCATGCAAAAAAAAAAGTTGTCTGGAGTGTCAGCAAATTTGGAGAAGGTGTTTGAGATATGGAGTCAGTATGGCATAGTGGTTTGTGTGTTGGACTATGACTCTGGAAATCAGGGTTTAATTTATTTATTAATTTATCCCTGCTTGGTCATGAAACCCACTGGGTGACCTTGGGTAAGTCACATGCTCTCAGCCTCAGAGGGAAGACAATGGCAAATTTGTTTCTCTGAAACTCCATGATAAGTTCAGCTAAGGATCTCCATAAGTCAGAAATGACTTGAGGGCACACAACAACAGCAACAAAAATTGATGTGTAAGCAATTCATTTGGAGAACTCAGGGCAGCTCAATTATTTTTGTTTTAGGATAGTGTGGCAGTTCATCTGAAAGGTTTTGATGAGCTGAGTTCACAAATTACTCTTTAAAAAAGTTTTGTTCTTAGCCATATGAATAAAATTAAGTTTCTGTCTGCTATTGCATCATTCATGAACAGCTTTATCAAAGTTGGAGGGGCTGTTGGAGATGGTCTGTTTTAAAATATAACCTAAGCGTCATACATGTGATTCACTTTGGGAAGGTGCCTGGGATGCAACCCAATTCTTTCCCCCATTCATACAAAGTACTGGATTGAGCAGCTGATCAGGAGAGGCACATTAGTATCTCAAGGACAACTGAGACTGATCAGCAATGTGAGGAATGTTTGAGCACTCATAGAGATAGCGACTTATCTTTAACAGCCTTTGAAATGGAACAATCATCACCAATGGTTAACTATTCTCCTCCGCAATACTACAACTAGGATACATGTCAGACTGAACAAAATATAAACCAATTCTACAAAGCAATTATAAGTTTTATATAATTCATGGCCAAGAGCCTGAATTGTCTAATACAGTGGTTCCCAACCTGTGGGTCGGGACCCCTTTGGGGGGTCGAATGACCCTTTCATGGGGGTTGCCTAAGACCATTGGAAAACACCTATTTAATTACAGTTATGAAGTAGCAACAAAAATAATTTCATGGGTTTGGGTCACCACAACATGAGGAACTGTATTAAAGGGTTGCGGCATTAGGAAGGTTGGGAACCACTGGTCTAATATAACTATGATAACAGAGCTCTGTTATCCAGGCTACGGCTAATGATGCCACCCCCAAAAAACCTACTGCTTCTGCCTGGCAGCACCTCAGCTTGAGGGTTTCTGAAACACTGCAGATCAAGGCTCTGAGAAATGACTTCTGCAGTGCTCTCCGAGCCATGAGGAGAATTGAGAACAGGGATCTGGAGAGACCTCTCAGGGACCTGCCGTAACTGCTTGTCTCAAGGCACCCTGCAAAGCAAGAGTGCCCGCAGGCATCATAAATCAGTGACCTAATTTATAGCACCTCATAAACCCTTTTGGTTGGTGTGCCACTAGGTAGGTTTTTGGAGCCATGTTTTGTAATTAAGAACTGTAAATGTGAATCCCCAGCAATTAACACAGTCATAAATCCAGTTTACTATCTTGGATGTCAGCCCACATTTTTTGTAATCTTGATAAAGCTTGGGATCTCAGCATCTCTTAATCTTCTCCTGTACTGGGGTGGGAATAATGTGGCCCTTCAGATATAGTTGGGCTGCATTCCTGAGAATTTATGTGATTTTATGCCCTTGTCAGAAGATATATGTGGGACAAACCTCAAGACCTCTAAGAATTAGAATATCTGAACATAAAAGTACCATTCGAAATAAAAGTTTAGATACTTCACTTGTCACACATTGGTCACAATTACATCACTCTCCAGAATCCTTAAAATTCTTTGTAATTGAACAAGTCAAGTTTGGTACTTTTTATAGTGGTAACAAACACACTAAACTCCTACAAAGAGAATCATTTTGGATTCATAAGTTGTCATCAAACATACCCAAGGGTCTAAACGATCGGTTGGATTTAAGTTCTTTTTTATGAAATTGTATACATTGGTTAATATTGTACAAATCAGAGACAGATATGGATATGGGAAGGAGGCCAGGCAGATTATATATAGCTATATTATGCTCATAATGTATTTAGAATGAGTCAGAGTTGTCGAGTACCTTTCAATTGTTATAAGTGTTATTATGCATTCAGCTATGTTTTGGGCTTACTTTATGGGACATGTAGTATAGTTTGTCTCTAGAGGATATACCTTTAAGAGAATTCAATGCATCATTCTATCACCTGCAGCCTATTGCTGAGGTAAAGTATATTATGAGTTACTATTCCTGTGAACTTGTACTAGCATCCTTTTTATCAGTCAAGCCAAGCTGTTCAATATTGTGGGTAAGTTATAATGATTCAATTTTGTTTGTTAATTATATTATATTTTATTTTGTATTATGTTACTGATTGTAATTAATATATCTTTGATTGTCAACCTTGTGCATTTAGAAGTATGGAACACACAATGTACTATATTATTCCGGTTATGAAATTAATATGCTGATGAAGACCTTGGTGAGTCGAAACGACCACACAGGACTTCGGAGGTAGCCGTCCCATCTGAATTCAACCTATAAGGACCCTGCTACCAGCCAATATTATTAGTTCCAACTTCAAGTTTATTTGCTCCAAGCATCATCCATTATTATTGCTTTTTAGATTTTGGACTCTAATATTATGTTGCAGCAGTAGAACCACTTTCACTGCTAAAATCAGCAACATTGTGCACATGGACTGTTATCACTCCACTCTTCAGATATATATTGGCTATCATTGATGTTTCTTGTAATTATGTACCTTGATATATATATCTTGTGAATAGAAATAGTCTAGTTATTATACATATCTCTTGTTGTTCCCTTTTTGTTCAGTCCATCCAGTCTAACCCCCTGCCATGCAGGAACTCTCAATCAAAGCATCCCTGACAGATGGCCATCCAGCCTCTGTTTAAAGACCTCCAGGGAAGGAGATTCCACTATGCTCTGAGGGAGTGTGTTCTACTGTCAAACAGCCCTTACTGTCAGGAAGTTCCTCCTAATGTTGGGGTGGAATCTCTTTTCCTGTAGCTTGCATCCATTGCTCTGGGTCCTAGTCTCTGGAACAGCAGAAAACAAGCTAGCTCCCTTCTCAATATGACATCCCTTCAAATATTTAAACAGGGCTATCATAGCACCTCCAGAGGGTCCAAGGTCTGTTTTGTAGTGCTAGGAAAAATAATGAGATAGAGGATGCTCACCTGAAAAAATTGGGGCAGAAGCCACAAAACCCCCAGAGTAATATGTGAGACAGTCCCACCCCCATCCCATTTAAGGAGTGACTTCTCTGTTATAGTCAGCCTGATGCAAAAGGCTGAATGATTTCTATCTGGAAAGCCTAGGTAAATTTAAATAAAGCAAGATTTTATTTCGAGAGATTATGGTCCAAATCCATAACTAAAGGAGGGCCATTGAATCCAGAGAAAATACTCCTCCTCAGGGATTTAAATGGAAAATCATTTCTCTGCTGCTTTGGAGAAATATAAACTTAGAAGATGTGCACTGTAAGTAAATCCACTCTAGGAAGGATTACAGCTCCTTCCCACTACACACAGGTTTACATTGTTTGAAACCTAATTACAGCAAGAAAAAGAAATAAATGATTTTCAAATAGGTTTGAGCTTGTTTTCCAATCATACTTGAGTGAGTGTTGTTATTACCAAATCAACTCTGCAACCAGATATTGACTGACAGGCTGAATCTTTTGTTTTATAATGCCAGGCAGCAGGGAATCTATCAGACAAGAACTGATAAACTATTTGAGAAAAATGTCATGCCAGAGTTACTTTTTGTTACAGTCTGCGATGTTGTGAAGGCACTTCTCTGTGGCTACCTCATCAAAGTGCTTGAAATTGTAAAAACAGAGAGAGAGAGAGAGAGAGAGAGGAACAAAATAAACCAGACTGACAAATTTAGAAAAGGAATTCAGAAGTATTCCACTTCTAAGGAGTTCCCACTGGAGTATAGTAAGAGAATTTGCATGGCAGCGGCAGAGATAAAAATGGAGGGTTGGGTATCACTCACTATAAAAGACGTTTCTATGGGGAAAGACTGTCATAGGCAGTGACAAAAATAATCTCCAGTTAATGCATTCTAATTAAAGTATGTTCTGAAGCATCCAGAAAAAAAGCAAATCAATTTGAAATACAATATTTTTGTCATGCAGAACAATTGTACAAACTAAATAACAATGACCAGGAAGTGAATGCATGAGTCAACTTTAATGATCTGAACTGTTTGTAAAGTTAATGCACTGTAATTTCTCTGCAAACTTACAAAGAAACTATTAAATTGCACTTCCTTCAAATAAGTTAGTTTCAAAACCATGATTACTAAGTTTGCTTTTCTGTGATGAATCACTGAACCCTTGTATGGTGTCTGCATATGTGTCAACGTTGAGTATGAATTTTCACACACCACTGTAGATGCGCCAAGAGTAAGTCCTGCAGCCCAAAAATGTACATCCATGGCAAAGTTTCCTTGTATGTACACAATGTTTTAACTGTTAGTGTTGGGGGGTTTGCAAGATTTTACCATGTCCCCTTTTCTTTGGCTGCCCATGTTGTATTTCTAAATGTTCAGCTGCAACGCTAGGAATTTCAGGAAGGAAAATTTCATGGGAGTGGCAGAATTTTTATTTGTGGGAATGCCCTCATTTCCTTAGTCCTGCTACACTCCCCAGATGAAGCACAGTGCAAATGTGAGATGTGGTCTTAGTGTAATACTGTAATTAATGATGATATCAATGTATATAGCCTCTTCTTTTAGCTCAGGCATATGCCTGATTTATATCTCTTTGCTTATGGAGATCTTTAAAGGTGTTAAAGGGACCTACTCAGTGGATGAGAAACAGACAAAAGCTCCCACCCTTGATCAGAGTCTGAAAAAAAAAATGGAGTTCTTTTATTTTTTTAAATCAGCTCTTTGAATACCTCAGCTAGAGAGACCTGACCATCCTTGTGGACAGATTCAAAGCGTTATAGTAGTCCTTTTGCAAATTCTGCCCTGACAAAGATTGCACCACTGAATGAACAGTCTTGCTGTGACTTAAATCCCCTAGTTTCGCTGATAATAACTTGTTGATTATACTGGGTTTATTCTGATGATATGGATGAATTGATTATTTCTATGTTAATGAATGAGAAGATCCTTTCAGGGGTTTCTCATCCACCAGATCTTGATCTATTTCTTCTTTTCACC
Organism: Sceloporus undulatus; assembly: GCF_019175285.1. NCBI lineage: Eukaryota > Metazoa > Chordata > Lepidosauria > Squamata > Phrynosomatidae > Sceloporus > Sceloporus undulatus. Next base: position 69,299,999 of record NC_056523.1, on the reverse strand, counting down.
TGCTTGTCTTTGGTCCAGGGATGAGCTCATCAGCTACATTTCTTGTACATGTTGTATCCTTTGGAAAAGTTCAAACACTTCCTCACTTAGAAAGGTTCATCTTGTCAATGTCTAAGAGCTTCTCCAAAAAATGTCTTTGCTTTTCTTGCAGAAGAAAGAGGCTTGTTGTTTCTCTAGGCTCACTGACAATTTTTTTTTAAAAAAAAGCAAAGCAAGCAATTATTTCCAGATGGTCATTTGAGAAAGATGTAGCTAATTGAGGTAGAAAACCACACTCTAGAGAGAAATAATGATGGATTTTGGAGTCTCTTGTAACCTGAAGAACAATCAGAGCATTCCCCAGAGAGTGAACTGCTACTGAGATTGCTTACAATCAACAGCAAATCCCAACCAGCAAGTTATTTTACTAGTGAATCCAGAGACCAATCACAAAATGAGGTAATCATAATTTGACTAAAATCCAAAATGATTCCATCAGAAGAATAAAATCAGTAAGTACTTAATACAACATGTGTAAGCATTTATTTTATTTTAGCCAATTAGCTCATTACTGAATAATTCACAGATGATTCTTTGTAAACTTTTGAGGTGCAAGGAATGGCTCAGCCATCTAGACAGAACATGCCAGTGGAATAAATTTTGTTTGTTTGTCATAGATTGTTTTTGTACAGAATTGCTCAAGAGCTTTTTTAAAAATTCAGCTTGCACCCTCCCTGAACTGTGGCACCTGAAATCAGCAAAGATAGCAAAGCTCTCCAGCATTTCCAGATATGCTCAGATCTGATCACTTCTCCAGAAAAGAGGAAATGCCAAAGTTTGTGGCATAGATACTAATAATGCTGAAATGAAAATTCTTCTTGGTAGCTTAGGGAACAGAGGAATATTTTTCTTCCTTTAAAATAGTAAATCATGGGACATATGGAAAATCCCTTTTTTACCTCAGAGAGAAATAATCTACAACTGAACTTCAGCTTGCACATGGAATGAGAGGAGGGGGAAAACACACTGAATGCAATACATGTTAATATGAAAAAGAGAGCTAGTACTATGTATTTCTAGAATACCCATGACATTCTGAAGGAATGGCTGTTGTGGTATCAAATTTGTCTATTAATATTTATTAAGCCAATGATTAGTACCAAAAAGAAAATATTACTAGTGAAGTGTTTGCCTTCTTCATTAAGGGGGACTGTGGAAAATATTAACTCTTGAAGGAAGTGGAAAAAACAAAAACAAATGAGGCTTTAATTTAAACACTGCAATCAACTTTTCACAGCTTGGATCTATTTTCTCAACAAAATCACACATTTGGTGTGCCTGTCCCTCTGCCCATGAGATGAAAACACAAACTCTGTCTCAGAGCTCATATGGTTAGAAATTAGTTATTATAGGGACAGGTTAAACCCTTCACTGGTTAAAAGAAATATAAGCTGTACTGTATGCCTGAATGGGTTGGTAACCCCAGTCATCCTGAGATAATTATTAGAGATAATATATGTGAGTGATCAAGATTCAACGCACATATCCCTAGCTGGAGGATGCAGAACTGTACATTTAAGTGGATGTGGTTGTTCCTCCCAATCTGGATGTGCAGGTGTTGCTTGTAAAATACTAGTATCAATTGATTGCTTGGGAAAGGAACTCAATAAACCACTAATGTTTATTGTAGGTACAGTTGCTACCATTCTAACATGGCTCCTTGAACCTAGCCCTGGACCACAAAGCATACACAACTTGCTTTGGATCCAGTGCCTTTTGGGTTTGTTTTTGTAATTCATCAATTTCTCTCTCTCTCTTGGTAGGACTGAATTAATTAAAAGACCCAGTGTGTGTCACAACTGAAGAGGTTCACACTACATTTAACACTGTCCAAGTCAATAGAATTTAGTAATTGGATTCCAAGAGACAGGGACAGGGCAAAGCAGGGCGGAGAATGTGTGGACCTGCAGATGCTGCTGGATTGCAGCTCCCATTATTCTTAACTGTTGACCATTCTGGCTGGGCCTGAAGGGATTTAAAGTGTAATATCATCTAGAGATCACAGGCAGTGATGCCACCCAGTGTGGTAACTCATGGTGTCACTCCCCCCATTGACCTCCTCCCATACTACATCATACAGAATCCTTTGTAATGAATTTTGTACTAATGTTACTCTTAAATCTTAGGCCCGATACACACGGGCACAAAGCGCCGTACCGCCACCGATTCTAGGGTTCCGGACCATGCAGCAACCACATGGTCCACAACCCTAGAATGTGCGGATGCTATCATCATGATGGCCTCCTGTCCACACGAGGGCCACCATGATGACATGCATGACGCACAACATCTGCATGTCCGCAACAAGCAGCGACATCATAAGGGCTGTGATGCAGCCCTTATGACGTAGCAGGAAGGGGCTATATTTTGCAACTCCTTCCTAGAGTGGATTGTTCCTGCAGCAACCACACAGCCACGGGAACGATCTTGAGGAGAAAGGCACCACCCCTTTCTCCTCTGTAGGGCCAAGATGTCTGGGGGCATGAAACCCCAAGGACACCCCTTTTTCGGGCCATGGAGAAGCAGCATTTTGCACCGGATTGGGGCTGCAGGGCTACCAGCGTGAAAAGGGGTGTGTGTGCAGGTCACCCCTTTGGGGTAGACTGTACTTAATTCCTATGTATCACTGAATCTAAAATCTGGGGTCTCTTCTTTTTCTTTTCACTGAGCCTCACCCCACTCACACAATCTGTTACACCATTTTAAGTTGAAACAGGCAAATGCCACAGCCTTTCTCTGGCAAAATGCAGATATTTGGGGACACCCCTATAGGGTGTCACCTGGTTCAGTCTGAATCCCCTGTACCCCTCCCCCCCCAGTGATGCCAATGGCTACACATTTCCAATCCCTTTAGTAAGCACTGACATTTGGGGAATGATGAAATATGAATACATGAAAAAAAATGTGTTTTTTTCCTGAGTGCAGTACTCTGTACATGGAAAATGCGTAGGGAATAATCAGTGGGAATAGTTTTATGGTTGTGGGACTTGGTTGCCTTGAGGGATCATCTCTTAACCTCAAATTGCTTCAGTTGCCATGATGCTTCTTAACCCTTTTCCATCCCTTGTGGCTAGCATTTACCTTTGTTTATTGTTTAAGTGAAGAAATTCATATCCTATCATATTTTAAGAAATAGGTCCCTCAGCATCATATTAATATAATATGCATTATTCAAAGAGATATTTTCTCTGGTTATTTTTCTAAAGTGGTAGGTTACACTGCTTAGGCTAGAATTCTAAAACTGTTTCACAAATCTCCTTTGAACACTATAACACAACAATAACCCCTCAAATAAAATTAATAAATGCCAACAGTTTATTATTTATTGATTGATTATTGATGATAATGATAGTGATTATGATGATTCAGTATCAAAACTAACTACAATACTCATTGTATCATTAAGGTGAAACATATTTAGAGACTCAAAAACATTATAGAAACCAAGTTCTTATGCCATTAACCAATTTTATATGCCATCTATATTACAGGACACACCTAAACCTGGTTAGGGATAGTAAATAATATCTCTCCATTTTACATTCAACATTGCAGGAAATTAAAAAGAGTAAAAGAATATTGTATCACTGAAAAATACAGCATAAAGTGGCATAAGATCTATAGAATATGTTAATGAAAAACAAGTCCAGCAGGCAGGATTGTTACTGGTGCATCAAAAGATATTATGTTGTCTGGGGGAAAGGAGAAGATGGTTCCCCATCCCCTCTCATTCCATGTATCTGTGATCCAATTAGACTGGAAATTGTATTTTACATCAATGCTAGTAATGGATTAGTATCCTTAACCACATTTGTTCAGAGAGGATATTAGCATTGGACTCTTGTAAGGCTGAGAGAGTGAGACTTGCCCAAGGTCACCACTGTACCATGCTGGCTCTCAAATGCCTTAGCTGGTTCTTTTTATCATGACATTCATTGCTGATGCATGTTTATACTGTGGTCCATGAAGAACCCTAGATTCTTACCCCTGTCCTGCTAACATGTCAGGTGTCACCTGTACAGTATTTTGGTCTATGGTTTTTCCTGCATAAATGAATGTAGTACCTTATAGTTATTCCTGTTGAATATTGTCTGTTTTGGCTCAGTTCTTCAATCCACTGACATAATCTTGACTAATGATTATGTTTTCTGAAGTACTAACTGCACCTCTCCATTTAGCATCATCTACAACTATGACAAGCATGTCTCCATATTCTTTCATCCCAGTAATCTGTGAAGATGTTGAGCAACATGCTCAGTCTTGTGGAGCCATCAAACCAGGCTTGAGGGTAGAAGTCCAGGGTCTTACTTGGCAGAATGGCTAAGATGGCCCTCAAATGTAATAGGGCTGGTTTACCACAGTTTAGATAATAATAATAATAAAATTTATTTATATACCGCCCTTCTTAGAATCAAGGCGGTGTACAACAAAAGGCATACAACAATATAATAATACAAACATAATTTAAAAACAGTACAGTACAATAAAAACAATAAAATTTGTGCCAGCTTGACAATGCTGACGGACGGGGGGGGGGGGGGGGGGGGAGAGCATTCTGGGGCGAAATAGTCAGGGGTAGGCCTGCTCGAAGAAGTAGGTTTTCAGCCCCTTCTTAAATTGGGCTAGGGAGGTGGCTAAGCGGAGCTCAAGGGGCAGCGAGTTCCAGAGGTTGGGGGCCGAGATGGTGAAGGCCCTCCTAGAGGTGGAAGCTAATCTAGCCTTTGGAACTCTTAGAAGTTGCTGCCCAGATGATCTGAGTGTGCGGGGTGGATTATATGGAGAGAGGCGGTCCTCCAGATACCCTGGGCCCAAGCCATTTAGATTAAGTGAAGTAATATAAATTACCATCTAAAAAAGAACATTAGGTCCAGAGTCTAATAGCAGCATTACTAGTGGTCAGGCTGTAGCTCCTCAGAGATGTTGCCTTCCTTTACAAAATATTGAAAGCCCATGGTGATGAGGTTTCTTTGATCCCCTTCCTGTCTGATTTTCTATCTCTCTCCTCTCCATCTCATTTGGTGCAGAGTTTGTGGAGTTTATCACACCACTTCCATTCTTGTCATTATGTTAGTGAAGGGAAGTGCATACATACTGGTTTGGAAGCACTGTCTACTTCATGTCCCACATGGTTGGGTTCTTGCTGGCTCATGCTCTTTTCCACCCATCTCCTTAACCCTGCCCCCCTTCATTTGTGTGTATGTGTTTTACATGCAGTTCCAGAGTTTGGGGAATGCAGTTTAACAAAAAACAAGAAAGGTTGTTCTGAATTAACAAAGGGGAAGGGGAGGGGGAGGGGGAGGGGAGATATTGACAGCATATGACTATGCAATCCCAGAACTGCCCTGGGAACGACTCACCATACTTGTGGACTAGCACTATACCTGTGTCATTAAGAGCTTATTGACAGGGTTTCCCTGTCAATTGCAAGCTGCGGGCTAAACACACTCCCAGGACAAGGCAATGATGAGAAGGAGATGGTATCATTCAATAGGCACTAGAAAAAGTGCTATTATCAAACTTTTGTGGCAGTTTAAAAGCCATGTGTGATAAAGTCTGTAGTATTGCTTGACACAGTGAGAGAACTAATGGGGAAGGAGGACAGGCAAAACCATAACTGCCTAATCCCAAGATTCTTAACTTTGGAACATGTAGTATTTTCAGGCTGAAAACTTGTGGCCCTAGATTAAAAAAGGGGCTAACTCCTATCATTAAATCTTTACAACCCAGTTCACTATGCTAGTTACTTTTTTGGATCACAGTCCTCAGACACCCCCCTTCTCCAGCCAGCATGGTGAGTGATCAAGCTAGGTGGGGGGGTTCTAGGAGTTGTGCAAAAAAGGAACATTTCCAAGCCACTAGCTTAAAGCTGTGGGTGCAGTTTTCCTGCCACTTCCATTCTTTCACTATTGCTTACTATATGGAATGACAGATGTTTTTACTAAGAGTGTACATCTTACTGACTGAGTCCAGTCAGCTCCCAGGAGACTCTTGTACAGTGAGTTAGCTGTGTGCCCTTTGACTTACATTCAAGGAGTCTCTTCGTGTTGCTGTGAAAAAAGATTTTATGTGAGAATAAAGCCAAAGGCTTCTTTGTGATCTCATTTCAAACAGTGGTTGAATGGGTTCTTCTCATAATTCACACACTTTACTTTAAGAACATATTTATTAAGGAATGTGTTTTGAGGTGTTCATTTTGAACAGCCGATTATTACTTTTGGTACTGGAGGAATCTCAGCTTAAAGTACACATTTATCCCCATTTTTTCTCCATTGGGTTTCTTATGAAATGAATTTCCTCACTGTTGCTCTCTACAACTGACTTTCCCTACTTCATCCTGTTAGTTGGTCTTTTGACAGCTGCACACTTCTCCACCTGCTGCCTGCTGCATTCTATTATCTATCTCTAACCTGTTAGTGATTGGGTCCAAACTATTCAGCTGTCAGGTTTCTTTTGATCAGAAGTATCAAAAAGAAAGTGATACCTGTCTAGCAAGAAGCTCCACTCAAAGAAAATGCAGGTCTTCATCTTGATTGCTCTTTGAACATCCTTAGGAACATTTGAACATTTCATTGTGCTGACTCAATTATTCTTTTAGCAGGGGTTCCTTCTTGATCTGCTGAATGCAAACTCAAAATCAGAAATAATTTTAAAAGATAGCTCAGGGACTTCTGTTCCATGCATAGAAGAGGGTGGCCACAGGTGGTGGGAAAGACTTTGGCCAATATACTAAGGATCGCTTGGAGGTTTGTGTCTTTCCACAGTTTCTGCTGCCCTGGAATTCAATCCTTTACATTTTTGCTTTGGTTCATTTTCAATAGGTGAGATATACCTGTTGTCATACCATATTGCAGCAATGAAGGCTGCAGTTCAATATGCACTTGACTTTATAGTTTAGAGCTCAGTTGAGCTTAATGGGGCTTACTTCTGAGTAGACATGTATTTAGACATGTATGTATGTATGTAGATCATGACATATAAAGATGTATAATTGAATACTAAAGTTAGGATCACCTAGGCCATCATATTTCCAGTTTCTATGTCTGGTTGTGAAAGCTGGATAATCAAGAAATCTGACACGAAGAAAATAAACTCATTTGAAATGTGGTACAAGAGAAGTGTTCTGTGGATACTGTGATTGCTTGAAAGACAAATAAATGGCTCCTAGAGCAAGCCGGACTCTATCTCTCCCTAAAAGTCAAGATAACTAAATTGAGATTGTCATATTTTGGACACATCATGAGAGACATGACTCCCCAGGAAAGACAACGCTTGGTAAGGTAGACGGCAAACTCCCAGCTCTGAAAAGTGGCCTCCAAAGTGCACCTGGGACCTGGCATGCAGCCGGGTTGCACTCACCTAGCAGAATTGGCAGTGATTTTGGTGAAATAATACCCACCTGCATCCTGCAACTCAATTATATCCTATTGAGGAGCAGTCAGGTTAAAGGTTGGCACAATAAGCTCCTAAGTCAGAACAAATTTCATTGAACTTTAAAAAATACAGTACAAATACAGATAAAATATATATAATACAGCCATGGTAGAAGTGTGCCAGAGATACAGGATAGAGTTTCTTCATCACTGGTGGCCCTGCCTGCCTCCATCCCAACTGTGCAACAGCCAACCATACTCTCTTGTGTATAAACAAGCAAACTCTACATATAGAAAATTGTGTATATCTAGGAAATTTTTATGCTGCATCTTTTCAAATTGATATGCTAATAATACACAAAGGTCTTTTGAAACACACAGAGGAGTGTATTTAAATAGGTTCTACAGCAGGCAGTCTCAGCATGGCTGTACTCCATTATTATTATAGAGGTGTAGATTGATGGACTGAATTATATTATGGCATTTCTGTGCTAGAGCTAGTGTGGCTCTAGACCTGGGTTCAATTCCGAGCTTGAGCATGAAATCCACTGGGTGATCTTGACCAAATCACATTCTCTCAGTCTCAGGGGATGGGAATGGGAAACCTCTTCTAAACAAATCTTGTCAGGAAAAAAAAAACCTCATGATAAGTCCATCATAGTGTTGCCATAAGTTGGAAACAACTTGAAGGCACACAACAACAAGAAATTTCTACACCACTAATTTTTTAAAAAAGTAATCCCCAAATTTATAGTATTTTGGAGAGTGAGGCATTGAAAATTGTTTTAAGTTACTGCAAAGCTGGGAATTTGGTGACTGAAGGCAAGTTTAATAGGGGGCAAAATTGATATTTGAGGGGGAATGCCCTCATTGTGTGCTTCCAAAAGCTACACCTTGGTGTCTCACCCTGAAGTTATTGGGGGAGGCAGCCCTCCCCACTGCTTAAACCAGAGGCTGCTATGGTACCTGAGACAAACTTTTGATCAGCGCTCCTGAGGCATTTTGAAAGAAATTTCATCGGTAGATCTCAGTTCATAATAATATTCAAGCTGAAGTTGTTCCCAGTAGCTGCGTGGACCTATTTAAAAAGTCCTCCTCCACACATATGACTTTGGTAGCATTAGGAAAGAAGTGTTGCAATCCAGACAAAGTCAGGTGGGAACATACCCCTCTGACTCTATGCGCCAGTGAAAGAAAATGTATTAAATTGACGATTCTTAGAACTGAAGTTAATCCTAATAAGCAATTCCAAGTAGTTGCCTTTTGCATTTAAATTGGCTGGCATTCATTCCTCTAAGGACATGAAACTGTTTCTTACTGTAAACAGCACTTCCTAAAGTCGGTTCTGCAACAGAGGTTTACTGCCCTCCCCCGTGAAAGCAGCACAATTTAAAGCAGTTGGCCAATCTTGCATTCTAGCTACTATTCACAAGTGAAAACATGTACACGCACATGCAAACACAAATGCTTTTCTCTCAGGAGGGAAAAGGACACTGTGATTTCCCCTTTCTTTTTCAAGTGTTAGGATTTTTTAAAATTATTAATATGAACAATAATGCTTATATATAAAAAAGAATAAAACTAACAAATAAATAAGCTACATCAATCATAATTGCATTTTATTAAACACTTCTTTATAAATATTTGCTTGTGGACACACCATTTACCTGTTGCTTCTGATATTTTGAAACATGTTTTCTCTCTGACATTCTCTCTAATTTTATTTGAATTTCCACATACTTCCCATCTAGCCTTGTTGCATTCCAATTAATTCCCTTGATCTTCATATAAATGTAATATGATCATTGTTAAGTACTTTAAGTGTTTCTTCTACTTTTAAATTCTGATATCTTTCCCATTTATAGTAATCCAAACATTAAGCATTCGTTAAGTGTTGGTTTTCTCAGCAAAGCCATCTTGTTTTTAACTCTGATGTGAATTTATTAATGCCAGCAGTTTACGTGCTGTGGGAAAGACACAAACCTAGTCTGCGGAGGCTGTGGCTACACATCTCAGAAGCTAATCTCATAGGTCTGCAGCAAGAGCATGCATTCTGTCTGGAGGTGCTGTGACAGGTGAAGGGAGAGTGTGTCACTACAGCACAGCTGGAAATAGAAATGGAAGATGGATAAATACGTGCTCTGTTACCATGATGCCCAGTTGAGCTAAAAGAGAAGAAGACTTTGCTGGCTGTGAAGACAGAAGCTTTCCTTTTCCTCAGAGAAAATGGATTGCATTATCCCACAGAGAAGGCCATCACACCTCTCAGCAAAGCTCAAAGCATTGCAGCCTGTCAATTTTCCTCTATAATTTGATGGAGAGGCCTTCAAAAGCTTGTTTTCTATCAATAAATTTGTTTCTTGTTGACTTCAACATCGGTGGCAGTGAATCTGCTTCAGCTTTTAGTCTGATATTTAAAGAAGCTGTCCAAGGTTCTGAATCCAATCCCCTAAAATGGCTCCCTTAAAGTTTGGCCTTAAGCCCAAAGCAGGTTTATCATCCCCACTGATATGGGAGCCAGCCACCACCACTGTGAGCCCACACTTTCCTAACACACCAGGCAGATTTTTCCTTTATTGCAGGGCTTGTAAATTTTTTTTACTGCTGGGTTGATCCTGTTTTTCCACCAAACTTGCTGGAAACCCCATCTGCATGGCCTGCTCGGAAGGTGGGCCGAACATCCATGTGGTGTCAAGCTGTACCTGTAATAATAATAATAATAATAATAATAATAATAATAATAATAAAAAAACTTTATTTGTATACCGCCCTTCTGAAAATCAGGGCGGTGAACAGCATGTAATAACAGTACAATTAATCAAAAGACCATACAAAATACATTAAAACAGTTAAATAAAAATAATAAAATTATTTTACTTTACACTTCGCCCTTCTTATACATGGATTTTTTATACACGGATTCAAGCATCCATGATTTGAAAATGTTCAAAAAAAGTATACATTTCAAATATCAAACCATTTTTTATAAGGTAACATCATTTTGCTATGTCGTTATATTTAATGGGACTTGAGCGTCCACGGATTTTGTTATCCACGGGGAATCTTGGAACCAAATCCCAGCATGTAACAAGGGTCCACTGTATTTGCCTCCCCACCATGCATGCACATCATTGCAGGAACACACCACCTGAGCCTGGAATTACTTCCCTCTTCCTGCCCTGCTGTCATTCCATTGGATGCCCTGTGTGACCAGCCACACAGTCACATGAGTGATATGCCATCTGTACATTGCATTGGAGTGCCCAGTGACACATTGGCAAAGCATAAGCGTGGAGGCCTCCCATACATGCTCACTTCCTCTCTTCACCCCGTGCCCTGCTGTAGAACCGTCTAGTTTGTATATGTTTTAATTACATCCATTGCATTATTGGTGACCTGCCATGTTTGACATACGTTCGCATCATGGGGTGTGTGACCCCATCGCTCAATAGTGCAATGGATCAATGGTGCAGCTGGGCACTCATGCACCTGTATGCACAAACAAACAAACAAACAAACCCAAAACATATGACGAGCAATGGCATCGGTGGCTGTGTCTCACTCCAGACTGCTTCCATACTCTGCCTCAGCTTTCCTGCATTCACGCTGTGCTGTTTACATGCCGGTGCAATGATGCACATTTTCCATGTTAAAGTTGAGTTTCATTTTGCTCTGGTATCAGAGTTTCTTTTTGCTCTGGTTTTTCACCCTGGAGTTTGGCCCTGTGAATCGTATAAACAGGTAGGCTTCAAGTCAGTTTGAAATTGCTTTATTTTGCCAGTGTTGACAACCCCCATATCACTGGACTAAAGTTCTTTAGCGCTGTCAGCCATGGCCAGTGATAAGGGAGCAGTATTTCTTGGGAGTTTTAGAGTGGGGAAATCATCAGCACACACACAGAGAAAGTAAGATAAATGAATCAGAGAGAGCAGGGCAACAGTGGAAAGACGTGTAAGTTCAGTTACATGGCCTAAGTTTCAGTTCACAGAATTAAGTGATTGGCAGCACAGAAGAGGAGAAACTGAACAAAGAATTGTGAAGGAAAAGGTAGAAGCATATACATACTGAAGGGGCAAGTTCCAGGCCTAGCCTTCACCCTTTAACTGGCTGTGGCAGAAAGATGTTTTAGGTGAGTGCTGTTGTTGCTGTTTTAATTGTCAGCATGTTTCTAATTGTTTTAAAGTAATGTTTTAGCTGAATTGATATTTAATGCATTTAAAAAAAACTTTTGTATTATTGTTTTAGCTATTTTGTCTGAACTTATTTTAAACTATTTTGGCTCTTCATATTTGGAGAAAGACAAAGAATGAGTCAAATCAAATTAATAGTGAGCAGCAAGGAAGAAACCATGTGAATCCTTTAAGGATGCAACAGAGCTTTATAATTTATGGACCAGATACAGCAGCAATGCCCCGCCATCTAATCTTGTGGGTCTTTATCATGGTAATTTTTCCTGTCTATGGCTTCCAGCCATGTGTCAGATTGTCTTTGCCTTTAAGACATCTCTCTGTGTGTGCATGCATGCCCATGCATAGCTTCTATGAAGTCTCCACTCTAAATTTTGTCTTGGACCACTTCTTTCAAACTCACATGAAAAGGTGGAGTCAATTTATTGACCAACTTGCATGGAATCCACTTGCTTCTATTAGTGGAACTGAACAACTTGCCCTCTTCTTAATGGCCTTCCTTCCACCAAAACTATTGGCCTTTAAAACTGGCTTTACTACCCACTCTATGTTGCTTTCTGTGGGTGGCTCTATATGATATTTTATGGATACTTTCTTGTATCTCAGTTTGCTTCCACATGGATTTTGGTTTTATTGTGTTTGTGAAACACCCTTGAATTTTTACAAGGAGAAGGGGGCATAAATATTGACAGGAAGGAAGGAAGGAAGGAAGGAAGGAAGGAAGAAAAGAGAGGGGGGAAGTCTTGTTTTTTTGCTACAATGTTTTGTTGCACTATTTTAGGTTCAATTGTCTTCAGAATTGTCTAGCCGAAGAGGAAGAATATATGAATTCTTTCAGTCTTCGTGACAATTTAAGAGAGCTTAAATATGGTATGATTTTCAGCCAGTTGAAGATTACAAACCTTTTAAAACATGGAAAGTCCTAAACTTTTTTTCAAGATCTAACTGTGCCCAGATCATTTGCAGAAGTTTCTTCAAAGAATTACTCCCTTTAATATGAGACACTATCACCGCGTTTCATTTTATGCAGCACTGAAATGTGTATACAGTGGTACCCCGGGTTACGAAATTAATTCGTTCCGCCGCCGCTTTCGTAACCCGGAATACTTCGCAAGCCGAAAAACCCATTGGCGCTAATGGGGAAAAGCCGCGATTTCGTGTGAAATAGCGCCGAAAAGCACCAAAAAATTTTTCGTAACCCGAAAAAACCTTCGTAACCCGGAACAGTTTTTTTAATTGGATTTTTTTCGTAACCCGGAAATTTCGTAAGGCGGCGCATTCGTATCCCGGGGTACCACTGTATATGAAAAAAGGGCGTTACAGCAAAACCTGGTGGTATATATTACTTTTGATTGATTGATCCATCCATCCATCCATCCATCCATTCTCTCTCTCTCTACTCTCTCTCTCTCTTTATAGATAGCCATATCATTATATCTCAGTGATTTCCCCCAAGCAATCAATCAATCTGGCTTTACTTCATGAACGAATATTCAGGAAGGACTCATCCCACACTTTCTACAAGCGCATGGATGACTAAAAGGGCCAATCCGAGATTGTTTGACCGCATGAGAAGATGCCCATTGGCCGCGGCTAGCCAATTGGGTATATAGGGATGAGCTTTCGTTAGGCCACCTTTTCTAGGCCCCTCTCCATATGGAGCAAGCAGTGCTCTCCTTAAAAAAGGCTGCTTGGTCATTCAGGATGCTGCCAAACAAGACTGTCATCCCCGAGTCAGTCTCAAGTGACCAAAGTCCTGAACCGCCTGCATGCAGAGTTGGGTCTGCGGCTTCCAGTGCATCTTTACACCTGCTGTTTCGTCCCTCGCCTGTTGCTACAGGGCTTTTTCGGAGATTGGATGTATCCTTTAAGCCTGTGCAATGGATTTTTCTGGTGGAGCGCAGCGTGCACAGAACTGGCCTCACAGAGGTTCGTCTGCTGAGACCTTGACAAGCATGGATGGTGGCAGCGAGTTCCTCAGGTCGTAGGTTTGATTAGAGTTTCCTTCTAGATGTTTGATCTTACAGAGTTAGACGAGCACCATCTGCCTGGGTTTGGGATTAGAGTTTTCCTTCTCCTAGGATGGTTGCCACAAGGCTAGAGAGCCCATCCTGCCCTTTGGTGCTCTTGGTCAGACCCTTCGGTTGTGACCAGTCTGGCATGGGAGGCCCTACCAGTGGCTATTATACCACTGCCAGCATACCTCACAATTTCATTAGGGTATACAAGCCTCTCCCCCATGACAAGGGGGCATCAAAAAGCATAATAATATGAAAGAGGATGAAAACTGTTTTATGTATGTGCAGAATCTCTGTTACAATCTAAAACTTGACTATGCTTGTGAATTCTGTGATACGAAATGTATGTATGCATTACCAGCCCCTGTGATGATTCAGTAGCTACTGCAATATGTTCAGCATTTTTGAGAGATAAGAATAACAGCTTTAAGAGCTGAAGAATTCTCTGGTGTGTATTTAACCTCAGGGCTATTACCATTTTCCTGCTTAGCCAAATGAATGTGATAGAAAAACATTTACAGTTGCCCGAGGAGTCATCTTTTGAGTGTTGTAGGAGTATTAGAGAAACATGCCTTTGATTTATGCTGATAGGCTCTACTAGGAGATACATTTTCAATTAGCAGCTGGGATTTTTTGATTTAGAAGGGAACATATTGAATGAAACCGACCTTGATCATTATCTAGTTTATTAAGATATATGTTTGGTTTAACAGCACTGAATAAAATTCAGTTCTTGATATATTGAATTGTGTAACTGATGTGCCAAAGAAAGAGGCTCTGCCTGATGCATTACACCTTTGTCAAGCACTGATTAATAGTATTGTCAGATACAATGAAATTTAAAACGATAGGCCTGTTTTAAAAACTGAACACCTAAACTAAGAAAATTACAGATAACCCAGTTTTCTAATTAATTATATACCTCGCTCCACAGCTGATGTGTCAAAGCCAGTGTGTGGATTATTCTTACCTTCCTCTCAATTATTAATAGAACAATTTTAGGGACCAGTGTGCTTTGTGAGACATGATCATTATTCCCATTTTGCAGATTAAGAAAGGCACTGAGGCTGAGAAAGAAAAGGCTGGGTAGGTCTGCAGTGAAATTAGTTAGAACCCAGATCTGGGAAGATAAATGCATTTCCAAGTCCTCAGCCATAAATACTCTGTATGCATGTAAGATGTAACTATCATGAGGATAGTTGTTGTTAATATCTCTTCAGGTTGACTCCAACTTATGGAACCCTCTAATGCTATTCCACAAGCAAAATTTCTTCAGAGAAGGTTTGCTGTTGCTTTCCTCTGAGGCTGAGAGAGTGTGCATTGCACAAGATCACTCACTGGTTTTCCATGGCTGAGTAGGGATCTGAAGCTTGGCAGATTATCACAGGGAGATAGGGATGGGATTGCTCCTCCATCCTTATCCTGTTCATGACCTGGGTAAATGTGATTATGCAAATCACTTTTACACTGCAACCAGCTGAAAAGTGCTTTCAGCCATCCGCTGAAAGCGTTTTAAGCTGCTGCAGTGTGAAGGTGACTTGTGTGATCACTCTCACTCGTGCTTCCCTGCTGGGTCAAGTGCAGGTCATGTGTGAAAGCCCTTCCCTCAATTGGGCGGGAAGGACAGGACAGGGATGGGACAATGACATCCTGTCCCTCATGTGATAAACTCCCTGGTCTCCTGGCGTTGTACATCCAACATTCAGATAACTATACCAGGCTTACTCATGACACCAGGCATGGCATATCAGTTAAGACTATCTATTGTCAATGTCTGGATTCCTAGAAAACTTTTGTTAAGAACAAAAGCAAGCAGTGAACAAACACTTGTATTTTGCTGTTTGGGGCAGAGGACAAGATCTTCCTTGCACTCACCATTCCACCTGCAGGAATTGACCATCTTCCAGCAGTTGACTTTTAAATACTGGTTAAAAAACCCATCCAAGCGCACAACTTTGTTCTCCAATGAGAAGAAATTCTTTTAATGAATTAATATCCCACCTTTTTCTTGACAAATGACCCAAGGCAGCTTGCAAAAAAGCTTTAAACAAAATCATTCAAAACTTAATCATTTGAAAACTAAAATAAATAAATAAATAAATAAATAAATAGGCTAGAGGTCTGCCACTCTGACCTCTTCCACACTACAACCAAGCACTTGTCACTTGAGGTGACTGCCTTGCTCTGCCTAATTGAAGAGCTGGTGCTGAGCAGTTGGAGTATAGGCATTTAGGCTCCCAAGTGTATGGAAAACTTACTTTTTTGGATCATAGAATTACCCTGCCAGGGATTTTGTGAGCTATTGCCCAAAAAAGTAGTTTTTATTACTTCCACCAAGATAATACTGGATTGATCAATTAGATGGCCCTTTTAAGGTGATAATGTGAGCTCTTTTACAGGGGGCAACCTTTAGTGTAGAGGGACAATTCTTTTCAAGCTGCCCTTTCTTTGATGTCTATGCCATGGCTGAAAGCACTATGAGGATGGAGATCAGGGCCCCCAAAGTTGCCCATCCAAAGGTACCACCTGGACTACAGGTTCAACAGGCGCATCTGGTTCCACAATCTTCTCCTCTCACAGCTGTACTACAATTTGTCTCAAATTATATACTTTATAAATCTAATTGTATTTGCAGTTAAATTTCACTATAAATTGGTGTCTTCTCGTTTTTGGTGAGGCACACCCTCTTTTGGGGTAATGTACATGTTGCCAACTTAAGTATAAGGCAGCTGTCTATTTTGCTCAGTTGACTAATTCAGTACTTTTCACTAAGAGTTTATACACACATTGTTACCTAAGGTGATCCTTCTCACCTCAAACCAAATTCTCAATTTTTCAAAATTCTTTCCTTTCCCTTTTAAACTGGAAATTGAATGCTGGAGTTGTGTATGCTAAGCATGTGCCCCACCATTGTTCTCCCTGTTCTCCCATGGAGTTGTGAGTGAGTAGTTTGGCTTTGCTGAGAAGGATTATGTTCACTCGTAATCTGCCCTGACCTACAAGAACAATTTTATGTACCAAGCTGTCATGGAGCATGCTGCTGCCTTTCCATTAATTCTTGTGTCTTAATCATGCTGTACTGTGTATTTCAAAGGCTATCCTGAAGATTTTAATCTGTTGGTTTTTGTTTTATGTTTACAAAGCACACTATCTTGTGAAGGCCTTTGCCTTGAAAGAGTTTAAAATACTGTTAAATAACAAGTAAATAATGTTGTATGAAGAACAATGTCATGTGAATCACTCTTGAGAGTGTGAAATTACACCCATAACTAAACAGGAAGATTAGAGTATAATTTTCTCTGTTGAGCTGGTAGTGTATATATTCTGTTGTCAAACTGAGCTTTCAAGTTTTTATCACATTACCATTCTAGAGAGTTGGAAGAATAAACATAAACTAGCCATGGTTTCTCACTTGGATTACTATCAACTTCATGTCATTTGCATGTTAAAAAATCCTACTAATTGTACTACAGGGTCTCACTCCTTACACCATGTGCAGGCATATACATCAGTTATTTATTGCTCAATCCAACAAGAAAATACACCTTACCCTTTTACAAATTCATAAATCTTGAGTGGGATGCTTCCTCTGTTACAGCTGCAGCATTGTTTTGTTAATCTAATCTACCTTGTTTTGAGAAGCCTATAAATCTCCAGCCTATAAATATGTACTGTATTTATATAAAATGCTGTTTTGGGCTTCTTTTGTACAGCTCACAAATACGCTGAGACATCTTTAAGACTTACCCAAAGTATATTTATTGATTATGAATCATACTGCCACATTCTATTCATTTACTCTTGCATTCCTGGATTGTTTGTCTGCACATTCCAGTTTTGCTTGTGTGATTTAGCAGGCCTGTGAACACACCTTAAGCTATTTTAACATCCTCAGTCTCAAACACTTTTGTCTGAATGATTTTGGCGGGGTACAGACGGGCAGGGGAAGACGTCTTGGAGGTGTATTCTGCTGAATATGGAGCCTCCAGACCGCCCGCCCCGGGGGCGTGGCTAAGGTGTATGGGGCTTCCACATGGGAGGCAGTGAAGACGCCTCACCTGGGGCCATTTCTGACCCTCAGTTTCCATACCGCCGCCTCGGAGGACGCCGCAAAGAGAGAGGCAGCTTCCTCACGGGCGGCCAAAAACGGGGCTTTTTTTTTTCTTTTGCCGGCTGCTTCTTCCCGCTTGGGGCGTGCGGGCGGCGTGTTCATGGCGGCATTCAGGTAAGGGCCGTCTGAAGGCTCTACCTTCATGACGTCATGAACACACCCCTTTTTGCCCGTCTGTAACCCGCCTTTGCTTCATGAGCCCAAATGGGTGCTCTTCTTGTGAAACTCAGGAAGCCTATTTAACAATGCATCATTGCAATACATGACTTATCAGCTCTTGGCCAACTTGTTTCTCCAGGCTGACAAAGCAGAAAACAGCTGGTGTTGCAGCTGCCTCAGGACAAGACTCATCAAATCTCATTCAGTTTGTACAGAAAGGAAAAGCAGACAACAGTGTGGGGTAAAATATCAAAGTGCATAGGTAATTGGCCAGCAGGTGCAAATATAAAGCATCAGATGTTCATGAAATGTAGATGAACTCCATGTTACTCTCTCACTGGAAACAACTTCAGCTCAGGAAATAGGGGAAAATAAAGCCAAAGGCCAGCTGTTGTAGTTCCTATCTAGTCATTGTTAAGATATTGGTCACAGATTTATTTTCTTTGTTTTTCCCAAAAGACATATTATCTAGGATCATTTAAGTCTGCTTTCAGGCCAGAGTATGACACTGAAATGGTCTTAGTTGCTCTGTGTGATGATATGCTCAGAGGGAAATATGGAGGAATGCTCCCCAGCTTCTAGGATTTCTAAGCAGCATTTGATCCTATTGATCATGGTATCTTACTGGACTGGCTCTGTGAGATATCATATAGTGGTTCCATTCCTATCTACAGGACCAGTCCCAGAGAGTAGCATTGAGAGATTCATGCTCAGCCCTATTGCTGTTAAGCTGGGTGCTGCAGGGTTCCATGTTAACTCCCATGCTCTACAATATCTATATGAAGCTCCTGGGGGAGATCATAAGGATTTTTTGAGTTGGATGCCATCAGTATGGTAATAACATTCAACTCCTTGTCATTGGAGTCAGCTGGGACTATGCAGGGAGAGGTGGGAAATACAAATAAAAATTATTATTATTATTATTATTATTATTATTATTAAACTGAAGCAGAAAAATGATAAGGTGGAGACTCTGTGGACTGGTGGTTCTTGGTTCCAAGAACTGGATAAACGGCTTGTCTTGTGTGGAGTTGCAGTCTCCCTGAAGGAGCAGATGTATAGCTTGGGAGCATTTCTAAATTCATCCCTATCACCGACGGCTCAAGAGGCGTCTGTGGCATGAGTGCTTGGTGCCAGCTATGACTGATGTGCTAGCTGAAGCCTTTCCTAGACAGATATAATATAGCCACAGTAGTTGCCTGCAAAATAATAGTCCCTGGCATTGTATGGAAAATGGGAACAAAATAAATGTGAAAACACATTGATTCAGTTGCTAAATTCTCCATACTGGAATACAAAACACAACTATAGATATCTAGCATGCCATCGACCAGCTAGATCTGGAGAAGTGTATTTGCCTGAAAATTAGAAGAATTCCAGTATAAGGCTTACTTGTTTTCCTTACAAAGTTTGGGCTATGATCTCACTTTTGCTCCACACAGATGACCGGAAAGTGTGGATAATCGATGTGTCAGAGGGTGAACAGGAAAGCAGATGTATAGGCTCTGTGCAGGTCTCTTTCACACTACCCAGTTATAGTACTTGGATACCACTTTAACTGTCTTGGTTCCAGTCTTTGGAATCCTAGTATTTGTAGTTTCATGAGGTATTTAGACCTACTTGCCAGAGAGCTTCAGCAGATTGTAAAACGCAGAATCTCATAGGATGCAGCTATGGCAGTTAAAGTGGCATCAAACTGCCATAAATGTGCAGAATGAAAAGAGTGAAACATTGAAAAGATTTACTCCATGAGAACATATTCATGTGAGCACTGGCGGCTGCATCTCATTTGCCTTCTCCCATATTGGTACCTAGAAAAGGCAACAAGACTTCAAGATTCAAAAGCCCTCTTTTTCAGTTTACACATCCATAAGTCTTGCTTGAAAGGTCTAGGAATACTATGTGAGTCAGGATAAGGGTCAGTGGGCACAAATCTTGAATCCCTCCCTTTTCACCATGTGTGTTATCTCACACAAAGAGGGCTTTCAGCTCTGTTGCCTCCCCACTGCATTTTGCTGTCACAAGCCATCATGTCCCAAGCAAGCAAATCTCCTCAAGGTGCAGAAGTCTCTTCAAAACCTTGTTTTGGCAAAATATGTAAGCTGGAGCGGGGAAAAGCAATTTTTCTAGTAGGCAACAGGAAACGGGATTCCTCCATTTCTTTTTTCATCATGTTGTTTTCTACTTCAGGGTTTTATTCAGCAGCAGGAGACACACATGGCATTGCAACACTCCTCTGCAGACGCTTTCAGTTCAAATCCTTATGGGATTAATTATGCTCACTAACTTTTGGCCCTATCTGTAGCTTATTTAAGCAGACATATTTGGAAACTGGTTTGGTTCTATTTAGCTGACTGAGGCGAAATTGTTTTAACACCATGATCCTGAACACATTCACTTGAAAATAAGTCCCACAGATTTTAATTACATTTTCTCCCAAGGAAGCATGTTTAGCATTTCTAACTTAGATCCCACTATTTAACTGCTACTAGTGTGTGGATCAGGATCCCTTCTTTTTCACTTCCTTTGCATTAATCACAATTTATTATTGTTATTTTTATGGTTTACATCTGTATCTCACCTTTCACCTAGAGAAACCAATGCTATACACGTTTTTGGAAATTTCCATGTGCTTCTCTTCATTAGTGCTTACCTTTGCTTTATCCTATACTTATAGCACTAACCTGCTCAGAAATAAGCCCCATTGAGTTCCATGGGGCCATCTCCTAGAAAACTGTGGTAGGATCGCAGTCTTAGGCCTACATCTAACACTGTATTAGTAGACAACTACTCATGTAACAGAACTTTCTTTTCCTCCTCACCAGTTACAGTACCTAAAAACCAGTCCCAGGAATACTTCATAATCCCCTGGAGCTAGTTTTGGGATGGGGGGGGGGGGAGGAATCACCACCTCATGGGGCCCTTTCACACAGTTATAGCACTGATTCCACTTTAGCTGCAGTGGCTTCATTCTATGGAATTTGGAATCTGCAGTTTAGGTAGGGGTATTGGGAATTTTCAGCCACAGAATTTTGCTAGTACCTCATCAAAGTATCAGCTCCAAGATTCCATTGAATGCAACCATGGCAGTTAAAATGCAATTGTAATGCAATAATTGTGTCATGTGAAAGGGTTGCTCATTCAGCAGATAGAAACTTTTCCATCAGCAGAACCATTCTGTGAGATCCTGGTCTTTATACCTGATTTCTTACAGTGCATGGATGATGAAGAAGCTTCACAAAACGGGATGACTTGACATTTGACAAACAACATTACTTGAAAGAGCAACAGTTCAATAACTATAGATTCTTTCAGATTAAATAATTGCACATCCATTTTCCTCCTAGTGCTGGCACATTATTAGGCACTTGAAGTGATCAGTTTTCCTTTCACACTGTGTAGTAGGCTCTCCATAAGTACAGAAATACAGAAGACAACTGGACAGGCTATTTATGAGGGGTTTGTTTAACAAACCATTTGATTACAGGTTGTTCCTAGACTTTTTATGGACTGAATATGTTCTCATTTGGTATTCAAAGAGATGGGAACCATATTGCAAATGTCAAATAAGACCTATACTTGAGCCAGACAGAGATGATGCACCAGGAACACAGTGAGAGAAAACAACAATGAGAAGTTGAAAAATAATGGAAGATGAGAATATGGCTTCAAGGGGAGATTGAATAACAAGAAGAACTAACACCATAGAATTATTAAAAACTGCAACAACGAATAATGAAGATGCCAGCCACAGATGCTGGTGAAATGTCAGGAAGAAACATTTCTAGAATATGGCCACATAGCCTGAAAAACCCACAAAAAACTATGGATGCCGGCCATGAAAGCCTTCGACTTCACATTGAATAATGAGTGAGTTTGCTGTAAAACACAGACCACCAAAGAAGATATTACTTCCAGACACATCTTGAAGAGAATTTTTTTGAAAAAACCACCTGTAACAAAGTGTTGTAAACACTGGGATATTACATTTTTGAGACTTCATATTGTACATAAGTTTGAGGGAAAGGATAGCGTTAAATTAACAGTGGATAAGGAAGTAACTGCAGCTGTTGAGATTGCAATATACATCAAAAGGCTTAAACAAATCAAAGCCCATATGGTATTCCAAAATCCAAGATGTATTTGAGAAGGGAGGCAGACATCTGGTCCAAGTACAGACAAGGAAGAGAGAACAACTCCCATTCCTGCCAACCCCCAAAGTTGGTATGACTGCTACTGCATCCCCTTAGAATGATGTTTGTGTAATAGAAGATCCCCCAAAATCTAGCTGTTTCTAGCCAAGCACTGGAAAATAACAATATGCTTGGTATGCTGAACAGAATAAAGAGAGTGATTGACAATATACAGGTTGAGTCTCCCTTATCCAAAATGCTTGGGATCAGAAGTAATAATAATAATAATAATAATAATAATAATAATAATAATAATAATAATTTGTATTCTGCTTAATCTCGAGGAATCCAAGCGGATTACAGCAGTAAAACAAGATACAGTTAAAAGAGAAATGCATTAAAAATTCCAAGGCCCCATCCCTCCCCCCTGTCATAAGAGGTATTTTGGATTTCAGGGTTTTTTATTTTATTTTGGAATATTTGCATATACATAATGAGATATCTTGGATCTTATCACACAGGTAAAAAAACCACATGAATTACCGCTGCCAAATTCAGTTCATATTCAGGATACATTTGGATTTTATTTCATAAGTTTTTGCCTCCAATGCTGCTGGCTTTGCAAACTGGTTGGCTGAACTCGGATTCTAGCTGGATGTTACCTGGGTTGCATCCTCCCAGCAGTGGTGGCGGTGGCAAAAAGGTGTGTGATAATATCGGGATGTATCCCAAATTTGAATTGAATTCAGCAATGGTAATTCAGTTTTTTAAATTGTGCAATAAAGTCCTTGGTCAAACCTTGCCTGGAGCACTATTTCCAGTTCTGGGCACCACATTTCAAGAAAGATGTTGACAAGCTGGAATGTGTTTAGAGGAGGGCCACCAAGATGATAAAAATCTGGAAAATATGAAGAATGACTTAGGTAATTGGGTATGTTTACCCTGGAGAGGAGAAGACAGAGAGGTAACATGATAGCCATCTTTAAACATTTGAAGGATTGTCATGTTGAAAATGGAGCAAGCTTGTTTTCTGCTGCTGAGGAATAGCCAGAACAGCATGCAGGGCAATGACAACATCAGAGGACAGCATACTCAGAGCTCCCTCAAAGTAGGCAGGGTCATAGTTGGCATCCTGGTCCAACAGCTATGCCAACTATGTGTTGCACAGTTAAGCTTCTTTGACACATTCAGTGCCATATCTAAGCCTGGGATTAGCATGAAGGTAGATCACAGGGATGCTGTGGCTCAGCGGTTAAGACACTGACTTTGATGATTGCAAGATTGAAAAGTCCACAGTTCAAGGCCCAAGGGGTGTGGGATGGAGTGAATTCCCGTCACTAGTCCCAGCTTCTGCAAACCTAGCAGTTTGAAAGCATGTAAAAGTGCAAGTGGATAAATAGGTACCACTTCGGTGGGAAGGTAACAGCGTTCTGTGCAGTTATGCTGACCACATAATCACAGAATTGTCTTTGACAGTCCTGGCTCTTCAGCTTAGTAATGGAGATGATCATTGCCCCCTACAGTCAGACACGACTTGACAACTTTGTCAAAGGGGAAAACTTTTTACATCATAGTTATCTGTGTTAGATCTAATTGTTTATGTGGGTTATGTGGTTTCCAGGTCATGTCTTACTGCTAAAGATGGTGGGAAAACAAAAGAGGATAAGTGCCTATTAAGAAGTTATTATTACCCCACACATTTGTCATAGTAGTGACACATCATTATTTTGTAAGTACTGCATAGCAATGTCAGGTTGCTATGGAATTGCTATGGTGAGCACTTTATGAACATAATGACAACAGCATTTCAATATTCAATCATTGTTCTCATAATGGTTGCTCAATACATGTCTCTGTGGGTACACAGACACAGACAGCAATGCACTTAGTAAAAGTGGCATCACAAAAGGAGTATTGTTGTGCCCAAAAAGGATAAAAGGCTATACTCTAAAAAAAGCAAGAAATTGTTTCTGAATGGCTGGCCCCTGTGGGTAGCACAATGACTGACTAGATAAAGGCCCATGGTCTGATATAGCAGATATTGATAGGATTATTGTTTTCTTCCTTTTGCACACAAAAAGGAGAATTTTGCACTAATGCTTTGCAGTATGCTCAACTTGTTTGCATCCTCCTTTTAATAATAATAATAATTTTAATTTTCCATTTTAATTTTCTGGGACTCTATTTTGGATGGCATGAATCAATCTTACACTATCATCTACACACTATTACGTCAACCCGGCTATGCTCACACTGTGAGAAAAACAAACAAGGGCCTCCATCCTCAATCTCATCCCCATGATCTACTTATGAGGCCTGTCACTCACCAAAACAGCTAGAATGCAGGCTGCCGTTCCTGTAATGCCTCCCTCATATTTTACTAGCCAAGTGTTGCCTAGTATTACTGGTCACAGTAGCAAGGGCAGCAGAATTCTTCCATCCCTGAATAAGTCCTGGCATAGAATAGGAAAACCCAGACCACACTGTTAAGAAATAAAAGTATGTAACAACCATACAAATATACACACACAACTACACACAGTCACACAGAATCAGTTTATTTCCCCTTGTGATGTTGAAGTTTCTGAATTTCAAGTGCAGTTTTCAAATGATTCAAGCTATCATCATAGCTTGATCCAAGACAAAGAAGTGGACACTGTTTCTTCTGATGTTTCTATAGGAGGTCGGGACTGCTCTCTCAAGCAGCAGTATGAATGTTTCATGTGCCTTCTATCTGCAACAGGCATCCTTTGTCAGCTCTGGTAGAAGAATAGTGTTAAGGCTTAGACAGAGTGTTTCTCTTTCTACCAGCCATATGAGTACTGTGTGTGAATGCCTTCCTGATCATATGCTTATCTTGGCAGATCCACCCTGGGGCTCTCTGCACATCAGCAGCAGCGCCTAAGGCATGGTGAGTGACCAAAAACTGAACATCATTAGGGCATATGCACTTAGCCAGCATAACAATAGCTTCATATTTTTTCACTATATCCTAGGTATCAATGCTCTCCTTGATGTGACAGGTCAACCTCCTCAGCTCACTTTCTGCCAGCCACTGCTTTCTGTCTTCTAGTGACCTTCCTATGTTTGATTTTGCAGATATGTTTAGATATCCTTCTCACTCTTTCTCTTAGCAATCAGTGTAAAGCTACTGCATCTGAGCAAGAAAGAAATCCATGTATTTTCACTTGTCTTCTTCACAGATTCTTAACTTCAACCATCTCTAATTATTTTATACCCGTTTTGTGAAATTGAAAAGACTAAAAAGGTTGACAGTTTAGGGAAGAGCTGTTAATGATATTTCTGGGCACCATTCTTTGTAGTCCTGCTAGGAAGGAAAGAAGGCAGAAAGTGGTGACAGAATCAGGTTCTGATCCAGAGTGATGGGAGTGGTGGCTACAGGGTTGAAAAAGCTGGAGTGAAGAAAGCAGCAAGATAAGGCAAGCACTCATCAGGAAGGTAGATAACATAACATAACAACAGAGTGAGATAACAAAAGCTGGAATCAGGAGTCAGATATGTAATTGTTAGCTTGTTGCTCAGTTAACAGGCAAAAAATGTTTGAGAAATAGCACTGATAGGCCAGATTTATAAATGAATGATTTTAAAAAGTCTTATTTTCTTCCTTCTTTCCTTTTGTTCACATATGTGTCTATGTGTCCCTTGGTGGTGTTTTCATTTCCAAGAAGATAGATCTGCAGGTAGGTGTGATTAATACCTCTGAATTGTTATGGACAGGTCATTTTCTGGTCAGAGTTAGCATAGAATCATTGAATCTTACTGCACAGGGGCTCCACAGAACGCAACGAAAATGGAACGGAAGGGGCCTGGAACGAGTGGGGAATGAGTGGGGGATGCATTTTACTGCACACAGAAGTCTCTCACTCATTCTGTTCCCTTCCGTTCTGTTCCCAATCCGTCCCAGAAGGGGTGATTTTTGAGAACTCTTCAGAACAGTTACTTTTTCTGGTGTGTGGTGCCGCTGCTTCTGGCACTGCTTCCAGCGTATGCTGGAAGCTGCATAAGGCATGGCCACATATGATGCAGGTGCACCGTATGTCCACCTGTTTTGCATTTTAATCTGCTATTCCCTGCTTCAATAGATAAGGAGTGGCAGGTAAACTTTAAATAGGATGCTGATGTCAATTTGATGCCTGTCACAGTGCAGACCTCAAAATGCAATTTGGCTAAGGAGGATAGAGTACCTCTTTTTCTCAGAATGAAGAGAGTGCAGCACCAGAATTAGAGGGAAAGCTGTCCAATGTCCACTAGAAGAAAATCTGATTCTCCATGCAAGAATTGTGATAATGACAATACAGTTGTCCCTCTGTATTCATGGATTTTTTATCCATAGATTCAACCTTCCACAGCTTGAAAATATTTTAAAAAATATAAATTTCAAAAAGCAAAGTTTGATTTTACCATTTTGTATAAGGGACACCATTTCACTCTGCCATTGTACTTAATGGGACTTGAGCATCCACAGATTTTGATATTTTCATACCACGGGTGGTCCTGGAACCAAACAGAGCAGATACCAAGGGCCCACTGTACTGACAGTACAAGTGGAGAGACCACACTGTCCTTCTGGCCAGCCATTTCTTGTCTAGTGATGCTTTTGACGAAGTAGACTGTCAATGAAAGGTCATGCTAGAATAAATTTGTTAGTTTTTAAGGTGCCATTGGCCTGTGTTGTTACTACTGACTAATGCAGCTATCCCTTTGAAAATCCTTCTCCATTAAATCCTAGATAAACTGTCATACTATACCCAAATGACAGAGAAAATGGCATCGTGTCTAGGGCTGGATTTCAGTCAGGATACTGACAAGGAATTATGTTTAGTCCTCTGGTTGAGTCCTGGAAGATTTGACAGAAAATGCCTCTAGACATAGGAAAATGGATTTTTCTTCCATTAAGAACTGCCCATCTGTCTTCTCTCCCTGCTCTTAAAGCAAGGGTGCTCAAGCAGTTGCCTCCCTAAATTTGGACTCTCCATGCCCTCCCCCAATCTGTTTCTACCAAGTCTCTCTTTCTCACCCACTACTGATTTCTCACCCATTTTACACCAGTGAGAAAATAGTGGTCTGTATTGGTGTTGCTGAAGCATAGGGTTGACAAATTTACAAAATATCAGAAAGGGACAATTGAAATTCATGATTCACAGGGTTGACTGGAAAGCAGCTAGTAATATGATGTGTTCTGTCTAAATGCCAAATAAAAGTTAACTTACCAACAAGCTTTGCTGTAAAATTAACATATTGTTCACATTTTCATCAACATAAATTGCATGGTGAACAGACTTATGTCTTTATGAAAACCCAGTTTTATAATGTATTAAATCTGAATTTGTTTTAATTATAACAAAAAAAAATGCTTGACAGCTAAAATTCAGAGTAACCTGGATCTCACATTTGGCTAGATTTACAGAAAATCTGTTATTCTCACCACTCCATTTGTGGAGTATGGAACTGCAAAAACCTTTTCTGCATATGATCCTGGAATACCTCAAAACTCCAAAAAGAGTCATAAAATCATAGAGTTGGAAGAGACCCCAAGGGCCATCCAGTCCAACCCCATTCTGCCATGCAGGAACTCTCAATCAAAGCACCCCTGCCATATCACCATCTAGCTTTTGTTTAAGGACCTCCAAGAAAGGAGACTCTGCTTAAAGTCCTCCAAGGAAGAAGAGTCTAAAATCCAATAACAGTTAGTCTAATCCACACTCATATCAACAATTCAACTTGACTTCAAGGGTTGAAGGGTTGTTGTTAGGATGTTTATTTCTCAGTAGCAACCTCCAATTTTATTTACTAGCTTCAGCATGTTAGCAACCCTGAATCTAAAATGTGTGGAATATGCATGCTTTATTTCCTGTCCTCATTAGTGTCTAAGCATTGACTGGGGGCTTTTTAGGAACAATCAAGTTCATTTCTACCCAGAAACTGAATGCCTGTTCATGGAACATATTGACGTTATTAAATTTGTGTCCCCAGAGAATACGGTCATTATATTTCTGAAGCACTGCTCATATTCTTCTTCTATCACCTCATTTGAGTGTTACGGCAATACTGTGGATGTAGAATAAGAAAAGTGGAGGGGAGAAATGGCTCTGGCTCTCATACATTTCTTTCAGATGTCAAAGCAGAGAGATGATAAAAACTTTAAAATCCACAGTACCTTACTGGTCCTTGATTAAGAGTGTAGCTACAGGGGTGGGGGGAATGAGTGCATTGGCCATGAAATAAAAATTCACCCCTCCAATGAAATTTTCCTTCCTTCCTGCATTTTCTGGCATTGCAGAAAGTAAGACACTGAAGATAATACACAGAGTTCTTCTATTTGCTGTGTATACATTCCATAGCTAACTTTGCCTCTTTTCTTTGAAGATTGAACTATATTTTTCTTCCTTCCTTCCTTCCTTCCTTCCTTCCTTCCTTCCTTCCTTCCTTCACAAAACATTTTTATTGAAAGAAATATAATTTAACAAAGTTCAACAGAACAAAATAAAATTTACAAACTATCAGCATTCCTTAACAAAACATATAATAAATGCATATGTGGCTAAATTCAATTAGGGAGGTCATGGGCCTGACCTAACCAGAATGGTGGAGGATAGGGGGCTTGGAGATGTCTCATCCACAGGATTGCCATGAGTCCAGGTTGACTCAAGGGCAGCTAACAACAACAACAACATTCCTTTTTGTAGTGACCCTAATTATGCTAAAGGCACCAGATACCTGGAAGCTAGGCAGGCCTGCTTGAATAACAGACTATCAACAAGTGTTGTATGCTATATTTCAGAGGAAGGAACTGGCAAAACCAGCTTTGAGTATTTCTTACCTAAGAAAACCCTATGTAATTCATGGGGTTGCCATAAGTCATTGGGTGACTTGAAGATATACACACACAGACACACACTTTTTGTATCAATAGCACTTAGCAACAACACTTTAGATTTCTGTACTGTTTCATAGGAGATTATCGCATTGGAAATCTCTACCGGATCTTCACTGGGTTACATGTGGATTGTAACTGTCAGGCATGGATCTTATTGCATTTCCCCATGCCCAGCAGTAGACAGCCCACATTCAACCCAGTTGTCTCTTGCAGCTTTTCATGAACAGGTATTTTTTATGGATCTGTCAAGAGATTTCCCATGTGATAATCTCCATAGTGAACTAAGCACTCTCTAAGCGGTTTACAGTGTGTTAGCAAATTGCCCCCAACAAGCTAGGTACTCATTTTACCAACCTACAAAAGGATGAAAGGATGTCTATGTGTAAGATGTGTATATATGTTTTATATGCGTTTGTCTCGCCACAAGCTACTTCCAGTGGGACAATGGATTCTATGAGCAGAGAGATGGGATTGCCATGGGAAGCCCTCTGCACTTTGTGATAGCAAAATTTTATATGGAACACTTTGTATAGCAAGCTCTAGAAACAGCACCAAAAAAGCCCATGGTTCCGATATGTGGATGACACTTTCACCATCTGGAGCCATGAAGAAGATCTGACCATGTTTTTGAACCATCTGAAAAATATTCAGCCAAACATCTAATTCATGATGGAAAAAGAAAAGTTAGGAACATTGTCCTAGTCATCCGCAAACTGAACCACACAATATACAGAAAACCTACACACACAGACAGATACCGGCACAAGAACTCCAACCATCACATAAGACAAAAATGAAGCACAATAAAAACATTGGTAGACCAGGCAAAAAATATCTGTAAACCCCACTTCCTGGAAGATTAATCAAAGCGCCTAGACTGGGCTCTACAGGCTAATGGTTACTCCAGCTCAGACATCAGAAGGGTTGCCAGACCCAGAAAAACCCAGAGGCATGAAAACAAACAACTACTCAAAGGGAAGGTATTTTTACTAAACATCAAAGGAGTCACAGACAGAATAGGGAAACTGGTGAGGAAACAGAACCTTCAGATGACCAAGAAAATCCAGCGAATGCTGTGCTCAGCAAAGGACAGGAGAAACCCTCTCACGACTGCAGGAGTTTACCGCATACCATGCAGCTGTGAACAAGTCTACATAGGGACCACCAAACGTAGTGTTCAAACATGAATCAAGGATCACAAAAGACAGCCAGAAAAATCAGCAGTAACAGAACATGTTATAAACCATCCTGGCCATATAATGCTGCTTGAAAACACTGAAATTCTGAACCATGCCAACAACTATCAGGTCAGAATGCAGAGGGAAGCCATTGAAATCCACAAACACCTGGAGAAACATCAACAGAAAATAAGAAACCCTGAAAGTAAACAAAGGGCCGGTACATACTGGCAGTAAACAATGTGGCAGCGGTGAATTTAGGGTTCCAGACTACACAGCAACCACATGGTCTGGAACCCTAGAAAGTGCTGCTGCCATCATCATGGTGGCTTCCTGTCCACATGGGCACCACCATGATGATGGAAGCGACGTGCAGCGTACAGACGTTGCTATGCTTCACTTACATTACTGGTACGCCAATGGTGCATTGGTGATGTGCGACGAGCGTCGTAAAAAGAAGCTGCTTTTTGCAGGTTCTTTTTACTCTAGAGGAACACCGCACAGTTTAGCTGCTGTGACATCCCTCCAGAGGGAAAACAGCTGGCTCCATGATGCCCTTTCGGGGCAGCCTGTTGAGCCCCAAAGTTTGGCTACCAGTCCTGAAAAACACCAAACTCAAGACCCAGCAAATACAAATGAAAAATACCCAGGGTCAGGGGGATTTCCCAGCAGACAATGGATCATTAATTAAATAGACACCCTGAGGCTTTGCCATTCAACACCAGAACAATACACAGATTAACATGTAAATTGCTTCCTCTCAACCAACAATATATATGCCACTCTCTCTTTCATGCCAGCATTCTCTGAAGATGCCAGCCACAGCTTATGGCGAAACATCAGGAATAAACTCTCCTAGAATGCAGCCTCATAGCCTGAAAAAAAAAACAACACAAAAAACTACGGATGCCAGCCCTGAAAGTGTTCAACTTCACATAGAACCAATGGTTTGTGGGAGTTATGGCACCACCAAATGTTTTCATATAGGCATCTTTTTTTTTTTTTTTGCCAAAAGTCAGAGTATAAATCAAATGAAATCTTTAAATACATACAATCCTTGCCTAAGATTCAAACACATTGCAAACATGTTCCCAATTGTACTAAAGATTCTTGAGCATCACCCCCCATCTAGCAAACCACCTCTGAAAGGTAGGTTATGCTGGATATAACTTTGGTAAAATGTTGACCACTGTTGAAAAAAATTGTAAAAAATTCTAGCAAGTATACTTAAGCCCTTGATTGTGCCTAAAATAGGTTTTTGGATCTCAATGATAATCTTTAATCAACTTTAAACAATTTCCGTAAAAAATTGGTATTTGCAAATAGCTAACATTTCATGGAACATTTATTTAACCTGGTTCAAAGATTCTACCAGCTTAATCTTATTTTAATTTACGTTCTATGAGATATGAGAAGGAGGATGGGGGACAGTTAAACTGTAGCCAAAGTGACAGATTAATATAATTTTTGACAGCTATTTGAATAGATGTTTTATTTGGAAACTGGAACTGTTTTTAAGGTTTGTATATGCAGTAGTTTTTTTTTTAATGAATTGCAATGTTTTAACTTCATATACTGTACTGTTTAAATAACTTTTACATTTATAATTTTATTGAAAGTTTTATGTAGTTTTAATTTGTATTTTTTTAAATTTACAGTTAGTCATCTTGAGTCTCATTGTTGAGCTAAAGGTGGGATACTACTACTACTAATATCAAATATCTTTAATTTGCAGGAAAAAAAGCCACCTGTTTAACCATTTTTCATCTATTAATAGTCAACTTTGGCTTTGCTCTCCCACATCTTATGTTAGCCCAGAGGTCCACTACAAGATGAACCTTCAATTGAGAACAAACAATCCATCTAATCACCAGGAATCAATGACTGATGAGTCAAATGATGTGGTTTTGATGTCTTTGACAAAACAGCCCATAATAATAGTCTATTCTGACTTGTTGGAGCTCTTTTTATCATAGCTTCCTCAAGGGATACTAGTGATCTAAATAAATATCAAACCCGTTATTTCAGTTGTATTGCCAGTGTTCAACCCACAAATAATAAACCATAGCTGGCACCGTTTGCTGCAATGATTATTTACCTCAGAGAGAAGCAGCACTCTGATAATACCACCGAGAAGCAATTATAACTCTAGAGATCAATGTCTTAGTTACCAAATCCTAATTCTTGTCTTTCAGGTCTCTGTCTTTCAGCTTTGGTCTTGATAAATTAGCTCTCCAGTAGCTTAATCCACAATTAGAGGCACAACTGTGAGCTAATTGATCCTTGACCTAGAAAGGTAACAGAGCAGATTCCCATAGATCCTTAACTGAAAAAGAAATATTTATTAAAATCAAAGGGAATTCCTTTCATTTCTGTTGGTAGGGGAGGAGGATTTTTCCTGTAGCAGTTAATGACAACTGTCATTCACCTAAATCGGAGAAAGTAAAGAAGCAGGGAATACATTTGTGATGGGAACTAATCCTGCTTTCTGCCTTTGCAGATCTCAGATAAACTTGCCACCTCTGGATAGGAATGCACATTCATTGGCATAGCCCCACCCTTTGTTCTGCCTTTTGGTCACACAGGAGTGTAACAGAAGTCAATATTTGTTTAGTAAAAATTAAGGACCCTTAGGGGTTATTCACATGGTGAAAATAATCCAGGATGAAATCGAGGAGTTTAGCACACAGCAAAATTAAGCAACTTACCGCTCCTGATTTGAAGCCAAATTTGGACTGCCCACTGGTTTTAATTGCATGGCTTTTGCCCCAAAAACTGTCATCCAGGTATAGCCCATCTCCAAGACTGGTCCCTGAAATTGCTTTGGCAGCCATTATTCAAAGTTGGGAGGTCAAAGGGGGAAGTGGTAGGAGTAGAGAAAACCTGGGAAATGTTTAATGCACCTGGAAAAGTGTGATGACAGAGGATTAATTGGGACTGTCCCTGCCAAAACAGGACAATTGGGGAATATGCAGTCAGCCTTCCACGGAGGAAGAATTTGACCTTTCTGAATCCAAATATGTATGAATATATGTATTGCATTTGTCTACCAATTAATAATAATAATAATAATAATAATAATAATAATAATAATAATAATAATTTATTTGTATCCCACCTCTGTAACACAACAGGGGCGCCTTACGCATTAAAACATACAATCCTGTATCCCAATATCCCACCCCCCCTAAAATATAATTAAACAGTTCATAGTTGAAAACATACTTTAAAATAGCAAATTGATAAATGGCTATGGCAGAAGTCAGGGGTATAACAGGTTCGACTTTTTTAGTGGCTGGTTGTCTAAAAAGAACAATGAAAGGATCCTAGAGCAAATCAGGCCCAAACTATCCCTGAAAGCAAAGGTTGTCATCTTTTGGGCATATCATGAGAAGAAAAGACTCACTAGGAAATACTATAACGCTTGGGAAAGTAGAGAGTGATAGGCATGCTCAGATTGCTACCTCTAACAGTGCTGTGATAATGTGCATCTTTAAAACTGGTGGATCATAAATGAGATTACAGTGCCACAGATGATTCATATACTGCAGGTGTCCAGAAATAAATGGAACCCTCTGATACCGCAGATATACAGCATACGCTGAAAGCAGCGCCGGAAGAAGTGGTGGCATGCGCTGGAAGAAATAACGCCACCTCACAACACCCCAAGCACGAGCCCCATTACTTGTAATGGCGCTCGAGCATACGCATTTTTCTTTTATGTGTGTGTGTGTGGGGGGTCAGAACGGATCCCCACATAAAAGAAGGGCGCACTGTACCTATAAAATATATTTTCAGAGTGGTATTGTCCAGATAACATTGCAGGGCTTCAGAAGCTATGATTTTTCCAGAAACAGCCTGCACTGCCTCTCTGAGCCTTTCTGATTGAAAAAAAATGTGCCTACTGTTGACAATCTAAAAGTATTTAAGTACAGCTCAAAGAGTTTAAGGGAAAATGGAGACTTTCATAGTGCAATTTGGAACCTCAGTCATGCACACACTTCAAGAGACTATACGGTTGATTCAGAGTGACGGTATATATTTCACTGTAATTTTTCCATGCATTTTAACATTGGCAACCCCACAAAATTAGCTGTTTTTTCTTGTAACACAAGGCCTGGTATTTGCAAATACAGAATTTAAGTAAGAAACGAAGGATCCTTCTGGTGAGGTTTACAGTAAGTAACTGTAAAGATTATATTGTAATATACAGTATATGAGCGCGATTTGCCACTTCCTCAAACTAGCATGGCCATTGATATAAAGAATATAAAGAAAAGCAATATATGACTGATGGAATGGGATTGAGATCCTAATGTGGTTCTATTGTGATATATCTCAGTTAATAAAGTAGATGTGTTCCTAGATATGGCTTTTTCTCTTTTTTTAAATGCTATTTTTATTAACTTTACAATTAACATCACACACCCCAATCAAAGAAATAGCAATAGGTTGGATTAATGCTGAACATTAAAAACAAAAACAAAAGTAATGACCACAGAAAATCTACAAGAATTCACGTCTGAAAACTGAAATAGTCAGAGTTCCCATGCCTTGGATTACTTTTGGGAAGGGCAGCTATGAAAGAACTGGACAAGATCATAACGTGTATTATTATTATTATTATTATTATTATTATTAACTTTATTTATAAAGTGCCATAAATCTACACGGCGCTGTACAAATCCAAGTAAAATCAAGAATATAAAAGCCTGTCTATGGCGTACAATCTAAAAAGACATAACTGCAAACACTAAAATAAGGATAGACCAAGTCACTGTATTGCCCATCACCAGGTACGGTTGCAAAAGCTGAACAGTGAAAAAAGCTGCTAGGAAGAAAATAAACTCAGTTGAGATGTGCTGGAGAAAAGTACTGAGAATATTGTGGATGTCCAAGAAGACAAATAATTGGGTTCTAGAATAGATCAAGCCCAAATACTCTCTGGGAGCCAGGATGACTAGAGTGAGGCTATCATACTTTGGACATATCACAAGAAAAAATGAATCAGTAGAAAAGTCAGTGATGGAAAGGTGGAAGGCAGGAGAAAGAGAGGAAGCCCACATGCCAGATGAGTAGACTCAATGAGGGAAAACATGGGCCTGAGCCTGCAGGACCTGAGCAGAGAGGCTGAGGTTGAGGACACAGGGGCCTGGAGATGACTTATCCACAGGGTCACCATGAGTGGAAGTCGAATTGAGAACAATTAACAACAACAACAACAACAACAACAACAACAACAACAACAACAAGGGAACATGGAATTCTATCCCAGGAACCACAGAACTGTTGTGAATGTATACTGTAGTGAAGAAACTGCAGACAGTTGAAACTTATTTTCGATTGTTATTATTGGAGAAGTCTATCTCTAATGACAGATCACCAGACAAACGTGAACATGAGTTTCAAAACAAATGAAAATTATTGAAGCTGGACAATCATTTAATGCTCTCACATGCCTGATGGATAAAACCCTATAAATGGGATGTAGTACATTGCCAGAGTTGTTGTTTTATGGTAGAACAAAACCTGGAGATTTTCTAAAAACTGTAATAGGATTAAGTTCTGTATCACATGCAGGCTTTGAACCACAACTGCAGCAAGAGAATAGCACCTTTGTCAGTACCTATTGCACAACGTTGCTTCAATCTGTTGCTGTTGTGCCTCTGAAGCACCCTTAGGGGGCATCTTTTCATTGACAGGAAAACCCATCAATAAGTGGCCAGTCGCAATGCCACCCCATTACTCCACAGATGTAATAACTGACAGTCCCAATACTGAGCAGTTACTTGATATCACTATTCTCCTTTCTCCCTCTCCCTCCCCCTTCCCCTTAATATTTCCAGACAGCCTATTTTCTGCCCCCCTGCACACACCTTTTTCTCTTTCTTTCTTTCTTTCTTTCTTTCTTTGTCCTCCTCCTCCTCCTCCTCCTCCTTCTTTTTCTCCTCCTCCTTTTTAAAAATTAAATTGCATTCCCATAACTCTAGAAATGAGTTTTAATTTTTTTTTTAAAAAAAAGAAAAGTATTCTGAGTGGGGCATAGGGCAGCAAGGAAGGATTAAGTGAGAATGTGGGACTGTTGATGGCACCAAACGCCCCTGTTGCACTACTGAAGAGAAGTGTGATAATAAAAGTTCCAACCCCATATGTGTCTATTCTTTTTAAATAACGCAATTGCAGCAAGATTGAGGTGAGAGTGGGCTTGTGCAATAAAGTCCTAAGTAATGAAGGCTCTGTGAAATAGATGACAGGTTTTTGCAGATCTCTGAAACAATGCATGACTGAAATACTCCCTCCTCACCCCCTACCGTTCCATAATGTTTTGGTAGTATTTATCCTCAGCTGAAACAAAGCTGCAATTGTGAGTAAGCCCCATTTGACTCAACAGGACTTAGTATGGGTAAATCCTTGCAGTTTATGAACTTATGTAACTGTGATATTTCACACTTTCATCCTGTTATCCTTGTTTGTGTGGACGATACGCACTAGTTAAATAACATTGAACTTGAGCTATATTTAAACTACCGTTATATCAGTTTGATACCACTGGAACTGTCATGATATTACTATTATAGTATAAGAGGTTATTGTAGCTTGATTTTCTTAGAATTCTCTGCCAGAGAGCTCTAGAGCCCTCCCATCAGCTACAAGTCCCAACTGTCTACACTACAGAATTAAACTTGATTTAATCAACAATTCTCAGGGCACCTTGGTACCTTCTAGATACATAACTGAACTATAAATCCAAGACCCCTGGCTCTTGGGACAATTAGAGTGGTATGGAATGTATGTAATAGTGATACAAGTTAGAATCAGAAGTTTCTAATCACAGTTCTAATGCTCAGTCCAGTGAAGTTCTTGTTTGAGGATCTTGATTAATGTTAGCTCTTAGCATTCCACAAGAGTCTATCCCTTATGTCTTCCTTTGCCTCTTGTTTCCTCGTCTGTTGAAATTTAGACTAAGTTCATTGAGCCAGGGTGTATGGCTTTTGCTGATATTTCTCTGTAGAGGGCCATACTCACTGCCGTTGTAACAATAACAACTCAGCTTTTCTCCTCCTCCTCCTCCTGTCCTGCCTGCTTTCAGCCTTTGTTTGAAACCTTCAGTTTACTTGTCAACAGCCAGGAAGTACTTGCAACCAATTTCCCCCTTGCAATATAACTGTGATTTACCTGAAGTTTTTTATTACTTGAGAATCATGATGGAGGGCTGCCCAATCTCTGTTCAAAAAATCTTTCTCAATAATGTTAGACAAATGTAACTCTCATTGAAATAGCCATTAATGCCTAGAAGTGTGTTGAAGGCCTATGAATTGCCCAATTACTAGAGAAGGATGTAGTTTGCAGTGTTGGCCATTGATATAAGTGCATTGATCTTTTCCCCAAAGTTATTAAAATCGGAAAGAATTGCAAACACCCCTGCTGCACCATGCCACAATGCACCTTATCGATTCTATGAATCCACAGTAACTCAGCATTTGTTTTCACAGCAAGTGAAAACTGCTATGAACAGCAAATGCTCTTTCCAATTTATTTTTATTTGTTAAAATGCTTGACTAGAAAACTGTTTTGTGGAAAGCACAGGAGCATACCTAGCATCTCTCATGACACCATTTAACAGGTACTAAAATAAAGCAAAGCTTCTACTAAGAAAAACAGAGGCACCAACCCAGGGGAACAAAGGCACAATCTAGACAAATACTCAAAAACACCATTCCAGCTAATTCTGAGTGTGCATTCATTTAGATTCTGCATTTCTGAAACAAATTA
>NC_056523.1:69145959-69259133 GCF_019175285.1 Sceloporus undulatus | reverse complement strand
ATTCTGAGTGTGCATTCATTTAGATTCTGCATTTCTGAAACAAATTAAAAAACTGAATCAAGTACCTGGGGACTCCCCATAGCCAGCCATGGGGAGCTGGAGTGCCGTTCAGTGATTAGAATGGGTAGAATTAGTTGTTATGGGGCCCAGATCTACCATTGGCTGTGAGGGATGCTGGATACCATCTGTGAAGGGCCTGGAGTTTATCTCTGCCATGTGGTGTAGTGGTCTGAGTGTTGGACTCATACTATGGAGACCAAGGTTCGATTCCCAGCTTGGCCATGAAACCAACTGGGTGTCCCTGGGCAAGTCACACTTTCTCAGTCTCCTCAGGGGAAGGCAATGGCAAACTTCCTCTGAATAAATCTTGTCAAGAAAACCCCATAATAGTGTCACCTTAGGGTTGCCACAAGTTGGAAACAACTTGGAGGCACACAACAACAACAGCAGCAATAACAACAACAGTATATCTTCTGCTGCATCATTTGCCAACAATAAAGTTTATCTTACAGCAGTAATGTGTGTCAGTGTTTAGTACCCAAGAAAGTCTTGTTGTCACCTGTGGATCAGCTCTTTCCAAGCACACCAAAAGTGGAGGCTTCATCAGCATGACTAGCTATGGTGCCCATGTGCTGGCAGTCACTGGTATGAAGGTGCCATGTTATTTATTGTTTATTTGCTCTTTTCTTCTCAGCTATGATAGCAGGAGCATATAGAATTGTCCATGCTACGATGAGACCACTGAAATGCACTATCATGACTGGAACACTGATGAAGACATCAGTTTTCTTGTTTGTTTTTAAACAGTGCCACCAGAGAATTGCCGAACAGCTCTATCATATCCTGCAGTGTGTAAACACGTTGTTCCAAAAATATCAGCTGCTCTTCTCTGAAAAAGAGCAATGTTGCTAATATGTATTATCAGACCCACCTCACAAATTCCCTTCTAAAAGATTTTTATACTATATTGCCAAACTGCTTTTTGAACCCAGAGGGATTTAATGACCACTTTAGGAGAGATATAAGGGTGACTTCTGAGAAAGAAACAGAAAAACGCATGTGTGCAATTCCATACCACCACCACCATTTCTTAAGAGCAATAGTGTTGCACAAAACAAAATGCCAACAAAATCCACAAAATACAGATATTTGTATTGGCCAACTGAAAAGCACAAAATGCATAATATTATGTGCATTTTGGCTGGCCAATAAGAGTATCACTCTTCTGTGGATTTTGAATTTTGTTGAATTTGACTGTGTGGCCAAATATGCTTGAATATGCTTCCTGTAAACAAAATAAAAGATTCTGCTTGCAAGCTTATAATAGTGAAAACACACACAGAGAAGAAAAAAAGAACATAGAGGAAGGAAATATGTTACACAAAGCCATGCTGGAAAACTACACCCTGAGATATATCCTAAAGACTATAGAGGCTTCCTTGAACACAAATCAGTGTGCTCTGAATAATAAACCAATTTTACAGAAAGCCAAACAATTCTGAATTTATCTCGGAATGTCACTTATAACATACTACTTTGAGATATGAATGCCTTTAAACTTTAACACACTGGTTCAATATCAAACCCAAGTTAATATTTATATATACTATATCTACTCAACTATACGCTGACGTCATATATATATAGGGCAGGTTTGGGGGCCAAAATTATGGATTTTAATATGACCTGTGTATAACTCAAAGGCAAAATTTAGGGGCATGTAACAAAGGATGTAAAGGATGAAGCAAAGGAAAACAATACCCAAGAACTTACAAAATTCCAGTAGGCATTAACTGTTTGTGCTCAACCTAATGGTTGGATGGATGAGAGAGCAGAGTGGAATAAGTACTTCCAGGACAGATTATACTCTTGCCTTTCACCAGGGGAAGGTTCCTTTTTTCCCTAAGAGTTAAAAGTACAGTACTGTATTTACATTGACCAATGGATAACTTGACTTGGATTGTTGAGTCAATTTCTTGACTAAATTTTTTAAAACTTGTACATGAGTATATACAGTATAGTACTCTCTCAGACACTTTGGCAGTTGTCCATGAAAGAGATAATATCAGCTTGTACTCACTTTACCAGAACATTTTCATGTATGAAAAACATTTTAATAAATAGTCTGTATGTAAACATTTGTATAAATACACAAATTAACTTATACTACACAATAAATGCCTGATATCAAAACAAAGTAGTTAAATTGAGCTCATGCAGATTTTCTTCACTGAGGAAAATATGTGAAGTGCCAAATATTTAAAAGCCAAGAATTTTTAAAGTACACCAACGTTAGGTCTCCTTTTATTTAGATCTATATTGATACTAAGATTGATGGTCTTTCTTGTTTTCCATTCCTCTTTCCAATTCTTTTTTTATTTTGTAGCAGGTATTTTTAGACTGCAAATATGAAGACAAGGACTTTTCTTACCTTTATTGATTTATAAGCTGTTCTGTTGAAGAGATAAGGTGTGAATGCCTTGAGTAAGTAAGTGAGTAAGTAACAGTATTCCCATTTGAACAAATACTAACATTCTAATCCAGTGGGTAATGGTAGTAATATCTTCTCCTCCAACAGTGTTACATATGTTCATTATTGGTTTTATACCACAGTCTTCATATAGTGTATTGAATAAATCTATGGGCCTCTTACAGTTAACATTCATTAGTCACTTTGGCTCATTCAGAAAATTTACAGTCTTGGGCTAATTCTTCATGAGTTAATGAAGGAAGAGATCAATTTCAAACATTCTGAAATGGAGCAGACATGTTCAGTTGACACAGCTGAAAAATAAATGACCTCATGTTCCCCTGAAGCAACTAATAACTGGTTTTAAAACAGTGTGTCATGTTGTCAGTCTTGTTAATGATCACTAAACACTCTGTGCCTGCAAGACCTGTTACATCCTACATGGGAATCTGCTTGTTGCAAGTAATCCTTACTTTAGTGAGGTTCAGAAATGCCCATAAAGGCAAGATGAATGGGAGTGGAGTTAAAAACAACTAGGGGAGAATGCTGATTTTGGTAATACAAATTTATCGGTAATTTGATTAAGGACTTAAAAGTGTGCCCATGAGTCCACATACAGCCTCCAGCCCACTGTTCATGCAATCCCAGAGCCTCCTCCTACTACTGACTCAACTCTCAGACCATCCTTTTCTTAGCAGAGAGAAAGCCTGCATCTGCACTGCAAAAAATAATATGGTTTGATACTACTTTAACTGCCATGGCTCAATGCTATGGAATTCTCTACCACAATAAAATTCCATTCCCACAACAAATTTCCATTCCCAGTATTCCCTAGCATTGAGCCACGACAGCTAAAGTGGTGTCAAACCACATTATTTCTTCAGTGTGGATACAGAGAGAGAGAGAGCGAGAGAGAGAGAGAGATGGGGAATTGCTTCTCCTTGATGTTTGGACATCATTCACTGTTTCCACCTCTCTG
The DNA here is from genome assembly GCF_019175285.1 of Sceloporus undulatus. Taxonomy (NCBI): domain Eukaryota; kingdom Metazoa; phylum Chordata; class Lepidosauria; order Squamata; family Phrynosomatidae; genus Sceloporus; species Sceloporus undulatus. The sequence goes on along the minus strand of NC_056523.1, from coordinate 69,255,684 downwards.
TCCTATTTAACATTTTAAAAATCTGTTTTTCAAAACCAGAACTGCCTGCTGTTTTTGTAACTTGAACTGAAAATCATGCAGAAAATTTCTAACAGTTTCACCATAATAAACAGCATAAAAATTAGTTTTTAGAAGACAAAGAAAGTTTGAGCCAAATAAAGTGATATGACTACTATCTATTTATTTGTCTCAAAAAGAAAGAGAGAAAGAGAGAGATGCTTACTTCACATTTTATTTCTAAATAATCTACCTGCACACAGCTACAGATGACTCATTTTCCTTACCTTTGCCTTCCATATTTAATGTACTTGCTTCTATCACACTCCTAAGATACATTAAGCACTTTACAAGACTGGTAAGTGTTTTGTAAGGTGTTTGGCAGCCCTTGCAAAGTGATGACTTGTTATTGACTTATCACATCCTTAAGAAGCAGCTGGCTCCACAAATCTCAACTAGTGCAGTGCAGAGAAAAAAGCAATCTTTTCCCAGTATTAAAGCATTGCTGTAGTCAGTTTCCTTGTTGACAGTGCAGAATGCCAGGAGATGAAAATGGAATCCTATGTACATGTATCTGAGAGGAAACACCAGCAAGACTTAATAATTGTATATACATGGTTAGAATTCTGTTGTTAGTGTCTTATTCATTTATTTGATTTGTACCATCCATTACTCTGGTCGTTGACATGCAGTGCAGCTTCCAATTTGATAAAAAAGAATCTACCAGTCCAAACATATTGGCCTGAATTCTGTTGTTTGGACCCCACCAGAGTAGATCAACTGAATCAACTGTGTTGAGTCAATAATCCCATAGATTCACCAAGCCCATTCTAGTTGAGACTAAGGGCCTATGATGCTATAGCATCAAACCGATGGATTGGTGCTACTAGCACCTCTACCTCACCACATGATTTCAGTGGTATCCTGTTAGACCATTTTGAAAGCATTTATTTTTACTTGCCCCAGAAATGTGTTAATGACAGATTTCTGGGGCAACTATCCTATTTTTACTGCAGTACAAAAATTAAGTTCTATTTCAAAGGTCCAAAACACAGAGAATCATAGAATCGTAGATTTGGAAGAGACCCCAAGGGCCATCCAGTTCAACTCCTGCCATGCAGGAAATCACAATTAAAGCACCCCTGACAGAGAAAGGAACTATGGAACTCTCCTAGTGAATTCATAGAATCATAGAATCACAGAGTAGGAAAGCACCTCTTGGGCCAAATGAATTTAATCCCCTGCTCAGTGTAGCAACACCAGCTAAAGCATACCAGTGGATAGCTATCCAGCCTCTTTTTGAAGATGTCTAGTGAAGGAGACTAGACAATTGATTCCATTGCTGAACTGCTCTTACTGTTCCTTCTAATGTTCACTCGAAATCCACAGTTCTGCAACTTCATACCATTAGACCTTGTCCTACTTTCTGGGGGCAGCAGAACAGACTTGCCCACTGCTCTCTCTGAAAGCCCTTGTGGTATTTAAAGAGTGCGATCATGACACCCAATTATGTCATGTCAGTTTTTTCTTCCTCGGGTGAACATGTTCAACTTTTTCAACAGCAAAGATGTATTTCAGGGAACCATTAAGAGTATCCTGGTGCTTGCTGGACTCTGTTCTTCTGGCTCCCCACATAGTAACACCAAGACAATACTTTGCTGAGTAAGGGAGCAAAGGAGCCCTGGTGGTGCTGTGGTTAAATGCCAAATACGCTGAAAGCTGCGTCGGAAGAGCCCATCGCGCATCCTGGAAGAACTAATGGGCCGTGCACCCACAGTGCACGTGTGCTGCCATGCTGCGACAAACCGCAGGCGCAAGCTCCATTACTTCCTTTGGGACTTCAGCATACGCTGATTTCCCCTTATGTGGAGGGATCCGGAACGGATCCCCACATAAGGGGAGGGCCCACTGTACTGCAGCCCCAAAACTGTGAGTTCAATCCCAGGGCTCCAATGCTGACTCAGCCTTCCATCCTTTCGTAGGACCTTATCACACGTGGGAAATCCTGAAGAGAAATGAGATTTAAATGAGCTTTAAATTAGAAAATACCTGCAAATGCAGGAAGTTAATCACACGACATCACTGCTAACATAAAATAACATCAAGTTAAAGCAAAGGTAAAATGGAGAAAAAGGGCAGCTTTTTACTTTCGGAACTTCCCAAAAGTAAAAAGCTGCCCTTTTTCTCCTTTTACCTTCACTTTAACTTTGCGTTATTTCACTTTGGTAGCCATTTCGTGTGATAAACTTCCTGCATTTGCAGTTTTTTTTTAAAAAAAATTAAATCCATTTACCATTCGCTATTTCCCACGTGTGATAAGGTCTGAGGGCCAGTAAAATGAGTACCAGCTGTTGGGGGCTATTGGCTTACAGATTGTAAAGTGCTTAGAGTGCTGAGTTCACTGATAAGTGATATAGAATATAAATGCTACATGCTAAATTTTAATGGGCATTGCGAAACTGCTGGTTTCTATTTCTGCAAACCCATGTCCACTTACATAGATGTAAGTTCCTTACTGGAATTCCAGGCAATTATTTGTCATGCATAGATACTTCCAGTTGTATTTCATCAGATCGCTGTAAGGCTCTTACCTATCATATTTTACTCAATAACAAACAACACTGAGCAAGAAATCAGCCTGAGGAAGATCAGCAAAGGAACACTCAAGGCCCTCTACCTCGGCACTTTCTGTACATAACACAACTATTGTGAAGTAGCTTGGATGAAAGAGAATACTCAACCCAGTTGTAAGTCTCTTTACCTCCCCATTTCATTCCACAACAAACAACCTGCTTTGGTTTCCATGTACCAAAATGTGGGTAGCAGTTTTTGCAGGGCACTAAACCCTCTCTTCTGCCTTGAAATCATGTTATGTTTTACCACCTGCTAGAGTAGCACATCTACAGCATGACCTAAGCATTCTTTCTTGAAATATGTCCCATTGATGTCAATAGATCTTGCCCCTAGAAAGTAGGTTTAGGATTACAGGCTGGAAGTTTTTAGGGACATAGTACACAACTTTGGGTTATTGTGCATATTATTATTTCATTGGCCAGGACACAAGGAGCTTTCACTAGCCTCTTGCACACTATTCCAAAGCCTCCTCTCTCACAGCGTCAAACTGGGAGACCAGCATTACTGCTTTTTACTGGCCCAGCTCGGGGAGTGGTGAGAGGTGGATGACCATTTTACTATGTATTTCTTCTATGCAAAGCAACATAAAGACAACACACACACACACAAAGAAAGAGAGAGAGAGAGAGTTTGTATTAAGTACTTGAGCAGTCTAGGGGCAAAAATGCTTTAATAGCTGTTCCACAAAGGTTAGGTGTGCTTCAGCAAACCTTTAAAGACTAACCAGCTTTACATCTGGTGAACTGGATTCTAGTTCACTTAATATAAAACACAGTATTTATTTATTTTTTTTAAAAGTTTATTTTTGTTTTAAGCAGCTCAATTCCACAGAGGATTCTCAAAAGTTATGGTTTTTTGGTGGCAAACGTAGATCGGGCTGGAGCCTATTAGCAAATTATTCTTATGTTTTGGAGGAGGAAGGAAGTAAGGATAGTTATCTGTTCTATCAAAACTACAGTCAGCCCTTCTTAACATGGATTGGTTATACAAGTACAACGGATTCAGCATACACGGTTTGAAAATGTACAAAAAGTATAGATTTCAATGATCAAACCTTGATTTTCCATTTTTCATAAGGGACACCGTTTTGCTCTGCCATATATTTAATGGGACTGAGCATACACGGATTTTGTTATACAGGGGACTTGAACCAACACCAGCGTATACAAGGGTCCACTGTAATACGTTATCTTGGGTAGAACAAACTACGTACGAAGAAAGATAGCTACAGACTGGAGAAATCTGTGATGGTCTCTGTAACAACAAGAAGGACTTCTACGAGGGGCAGAGGTCACAGAATGAACTGAAACTTGCCATGTCAAGGGAATGGGAAATATGGATATGTTTAGCTCAAAAGGGCAGATAGCCAGAAAGACCATTATATGTTCTGACAGGTGCCTGTAGTTTGCTTTATATAATCAGAATGATTCTGTGACAAGGGAATGGGGAGGAAAGGGAGGAGAGACAAGGCAGGAGGCGTTTTGACAAGCGTGTGTATTGCTCAAAATTACCCCCACTTGCCTTACGTAAGGCTTCTGTTTCGGAAGGGGCCTCTTGATCAATCCTTTTGTCATCTGCACAAGATGGCAATAAAGTGTTAATGGACTTTACCACTCAAATGCCTCATTTAAAGCAAATATTGAGATATAAGTCTGGGGTTTAGCTTTAGGTTAATAAAACACAGCTATTTAAGGAAAGGATTTTTTCCCTACACTACTCCTGCTTTGCTTACAATGGCAAACTCTCCAGCCTTATACAAATGAAAACCAGGACACGTGTGGGCCAACAACATTAGCAGTGTCGGTAAGCAAAAGTTATAAATAGGAAACACACACACACAGAAAGTTGTAGCAGTTTACTTTTGCATGAGCTACTGGGAAATGTAAGAATCTGCCCCTCCTCTCCTCCACCTTCATGAGTCAACCAAAAACACTTTTGCACTCTGAATTCAGTTACAGCAGCAATGGAAGAAGATTGAGTACAAGGGGGAAGTGGGAGGTCAAAGCTGGGGGAGAAACAGGCTTTCCTCAGCCCACCACCTTTGCAGGAGTATTTTGTGAGGACTCAAGAGAGAGACTTCTCTGTGGCTGCTCCCAGACTGTGGAACTCCCTTCCATGGGAGGTCAGGTTAGCCCCCATCCTGCTCTCATTTTGGCAGCAGCTGAAGACATTCTTATTTACATAAGCTTTTGTGTATACATTTTACTTATGTAGTGTGTGTGTAATTAGTGTGCTGTTTTTAATGCTTTTAGGTTTTCAATTTTTTATTGACATGGTTTTAACTATGGCCTGATACAGACGGGCAGGAAGCGGCATGGCGGCGCTGATTCTAGGGTTCGGGAGCGTGCAGCAACCACACGCTCCGGAACCCTAGTACATACGAATGCTGCCATCATGGTGGCCTCTGGTCCACATGGTGGCTGACATGATGATGCCGATACCGCGCAGCGTCTGAACGTCACTGACAGGAAGTGGCATCATGGCAGTGCCCCTTCCTGTTTGTGATGCCACAAAAAAGAAGCTGCTCTTGGCTGCAGCACAGATGCAGGGCACAAATGGGCGGTATGGACCCACCTGTCTGTACTGCCTCTATGTTCGGTTTTAATACTAGTATTATGTAATTCTTTTAATATTTGTATTTTTGCAATTAATGTTTTAGTTGCATGGTTTTTAAATTATTGTAAGCTGCCTTGAATCCCATTTTGGGAGAAATAAATCAAATAATAAATAAATAAATCTAATAAATAGCAGTTGAAAATATGTGATGACACAAGTTATGCTTGAGACACAGAAACAAAATAGAATCAGAAGACAAAAATACTAAGCAGATCAAATCTTAGGAAACCAGGTATAATGGAAGTCAAGATTTGAAGTAAAGAATGGATGGTAAATATTGGATGTACAGATTGAATGTTTGCAAGATTTATGTATACTTGTTTGTTATATGCCATTTGGTCCTGGATTGTAAGTTTGGCTGTAATCAATGTGACATGTGTTGTTTTTTATTTGGAATAAAATATTTAATAAAGAAAGAAGAAGAAAATATGTGATTGCAAAAGATTAACTGTAACTGTAACTGCCAAATCAGAATAGTTGGAGTGTATGCAATGGAGATAGGCAAAGGCTGACCCATGGAGTGCATGTAGCCCTGGAGACATTTTTGGACCTCCCCATGTGAACCCCCTCCCTTTTTTTTTCAAAATTGATTTTTGCTCCTAAATTATCCTAAATGCCTTACAGAAGTATGGCAGGTGTTTTTGCCTAATGCCTTCTAAGGGCATGAAGGACATTTTAGGCCCAGGCTCTAGAGCAGTGGCTCCTAACCTTTTCTATGCCCTACACTTCTAGGAAATGTTGGATTAATGTTTGTAGCCCCTAAAAAAGTAATATTACAACTGGAGGTGAAGTCTGATTTCTCATTTTTGAACTACATACAATACTACAGAAGAACAAATTGAATTTTAAAAACAAAAGTTTTTAATTCAATGCATAATATGCAAATCTAAATTGAGCAATTAGATTGTAATTTATTCAGAAAAAAATGAGTGATTACTCGTGGCATCTCACTCAAGGACACAAGCCACTCTTACTTGCACCCCTTGCAATGCCACCTCACACTCCCCTGCAGAAACAGGTGAAAATTGGAACACATGTGGCCAAGCAACATCAGAGTATGATGGCAAGATGGCAAACATTATTAAATAGGAAGAATACATAAGACAGGACAGGCTGCAACAGTTTGTTTCTGCCTAAAGGGAAGGGCAATATTCTGTCCCCTTCTCCTCTCCCCCCCAGTGAATTATCTGAGTCTGGGCTACTTTTGCCTCCCAACCTAGAGTCACACAGTATATATGTACCCCACTCACTTCCATGCCATCATTCTCTAAAGATGCCAGCCACAGATGGCGGCGAAACATCAGGAATAAATTCTTCTAGAACATAGACACATAGCCTGAAAACCCCACAAAAAACTATGGATGCCAGCCATGAAAGCCTTTGGTATGCATGATGTTGGACTGAGGCCCTCCAGAGGTCTAGAGTAGCTCCAGATGGAGCAGTGCAGCCGACTGGGTTCTGCAACCTGGCCACCTGTTCTACACTTGCAAGGCTTTTAAATACACTAGTACTCTTCAAGAATTACCTGTACAGAAGTTTTCTTTTCATGGAGAGTCTGTGGAACCTTATTGCCACAAATGTAAATGGGTACCTCTCTGCTATAATGTACTGCCACTGACAACATGTCACTTGTGAACCTCAGAAGTGAGGTGTTAAAATAATCCATTTTATTTTATCATAGCTAAACACCCTCACAGATGGGACTGAGTATTGTGAGACAAACTGTTGTGTACTATACAAATAAAATAAAAACAAATCATTAAAGGGATTTTTAATCATTTTTAAAAATGCCTGGCTTCCAGGCAGAAACAAATACCTCCTTTGCTCAGTCTGTTTCGATGTTTCTTTCTTATAGAGACTGGCATTAACTTCTCTCTTTCTCCCCCTCTCTCTTTTTGTGCCAGTTCTCAACTATGCTGAATTTTGAAATAAAAATGCCATCTGCTGTGTCTTTACCTCTAGGAAAATGAACTGGTATTTCTCAGATAAGCACTTAGAAAGGTAACCATAACAATGATCCTGTCATATTCTCTCCAAACAAAACTACAAAACAAAACTAGTGAAAAGAATAATTGCAGGTTGGAGGAAGGAAATCTTTCTTACAAAGAAATTCGGTCTGAAAGCCCTGTTCTGTGTGCTTAATAGTTAGGCAATACCAGTCCTAAACCTGACTCAGTGAAATTTTGGCAGGTTCACAAGTGAAATGTTAGTCATCACTTGATGAAGTAACTTCTAAAGATGTATGAATGACCCATCACAGACCTAACATCACACAGTGCAGTTCTGATATCCTCACAAATGCAGTGCTTTTCAGTGTAATCTATTCACATTGTCAGATGCCAGTCATGAATTATAGAAAAATCAAATGGTCCCTGTCACTAGGTGAAGCAGCCTGCTGTTTTGAAACTATGAACCATGGTATTCTTACATAATGGCATGTATCTGAGCAGCTCATGATCCGTGCAATCTCTGAAGAACAATGTTGACTAAAACTACTTGACTGTCATCTACAGCTTCTTGAATATTCATGTTACTTTTAATACATAGAATTATTGTATGACATAATTCTAGCTAATCAAATTGGACACAGAAGTGTTGGAAACATTGTGATACAGAAGGAAAAAATATAACAAGGAATCAGCGACTCAGCAATTGGCAATGGTTTTTAATCTCTCTAAAAATTTCAAGGCAAGACTAGATCAGAATTCTGAGAATTGCACTTTCAGATTTTAATTCATTTCATGTTATTGTATAATCACAGGCCTGTTGAAACAATCAAATCAATAAAAACATAATCATTGCAACATAATATAGAAAGTATGAAACAAAACAGAATTAAAAAATAAAACCATTAAAATATAATCATTAAAACACAAACAGCTGGCATCTTGTCAGTAGTTACAGGAGTATGAGGTGGATGTAACAATCTTATACTGCAGGGGATCCACATTTATGGTTATTAACAACCATGGGATCCTCAGCACTCTTCGTCAGCACCACATCTTGAATGAATTTTGATTTTCTACCTATCCTTTTTCTTAACTGCCTAGCTCTCACATCCATACATGGTAATAGGGAATACAATGGCTTGTATGATTCTAACTTTTGTACTCAGTTGTATATCTTTGCAATTTTGGATATTTTCTAGTTCCTTCATAGCCACTCTCCCGCTCTTAATCTTCTTCCAATTAGCCATTTCACTTCTTTCGCTGTTTTTAAAATGTCCCAGTTTCTCTCTCCTCCCACTTTCACCTTTTGTCCTCAGCTTATTTCAATTGTTGCAAACTGAATTCAAAATGCAAAAGCAGTTTTCAGGTGAGAGAGGAGGGATGAAGTATTGTCCTCCCCAGTAAGCTCAGGCATAAACAAACTGCTACAGCCTCTCCTAGCTTGTGTGTTCTCCCTCTGTTCTCTCCTGTCATCTTGACCAGACTCTGATGTTTCTTGGCCACAAGTGTCCCAAGTTTCATTAGTGAAATGTTGGAGGGCATGTGTTTTCAAATCCTATTATAGCTTTCAGGAGCTACTCAAATGTTGAATGTACATACAGTCTCCCAAATAGCTCACATAAAACAATGGAATGCATGCCCTTTTCCAGTCAGCTAAAATATTGTTTTAACCTTATAACTTATTGTGTTTTTATCTGTTTATTAATCTTGTTGTGTGCAGGCTTGAATCATAATTTGAGAGGACAGGCAAGCTATAAATGAAGAGATAGATAGATAGATAGATAGATAGACAGATAGATAATTTATAATAGATAAGTATAGATAGATAATACACCCTTCCTATGCATCTTCATGTGGAGGAACTGCTTCATCCAACCATTCCTTTCCCCTACTACTATCAAGCAGTGCTCTAGAGGTAGCTGATAATATGCTCTGTCTTCTGAGATGTCTGAATATTTCAACACCTTCTCTTTCCAAACAAACCAAACAAAGCACATAGGTTTTTTTCTTTCCTTTTTTCTGAGAGGTAATTTCCCCCAGGATATTCCTAGCTATCATTGGAGCCCAAACACATTTGCCTCCAAAATTCTTCTTTGCAAATATGACAACAAATACTCTCAAGAGACTGGGGCAGCTGGGGATGTACGCAGACATGCAAATATTTCCTGCAGGATATTTGTTATTTCACATGGGCATTTCCCACCCCAAAATGTTGCAATTCAAATCCATATTGAACAAATAGAAGTACAATGTTTGTTCTTGGTGTCAGATGCACAGTTGTAATCACAATTACAACAGGAATTAGTAAATGTTAATATTAAACTCATTCATTCAGTTACATTTTGCGTATGGATGTCAGATTTCAGTTCCCAGGTTCAAATCTTAAATCAGAGGTGAAAGATAGACATCAAAACCTGAAGAGCAAATATTAAATCTTTGCTGAATTTCTTACCTGAATTTCAGTTCAGTTCATCTGTACTTGCCTTACTGGAGTGTGCATATGCTGACATACTCAGCCCTCCAGTTTTTTGCATGCTTCCAGTTTTATCTGTATTTCTTAAATGGCTTAACTTTAGCCAGTGTAATAAGTGAGAACAAGTTTTAAAAGTTATCTTCTTGAGTCAAACTAAGCATTTTGAGTACATTTTTGGTTACCTGGAATAATGCTTTACCAAGTGCTTCACAATACCAGATGAGTTATCTAGGCATTTCATGATCAGATACTTGAAGATATCTCTCCCACCAAATGTAGTAACTTAACTCAACTCTACAAGGCTTTTGCTGGTGCTTTGAGCTACTTTTAAATGTCTTCCAAGGTCACTGCTTTGTCTCAGCATCATCAGCTCTGACACCTTGCTTGGCAAACAGTACATTTTTCAGCAGCATCTCATTAACATCCAGAGGCAAGCTGTCAGCTGTAAAAAAAATACAGTTTTTGCAGTATTCTTTGCTGTAGGCCTGTATGTCACTTAAATTCCCTTCAGATAATATCTTCTGAATCTGGAGCGTAAGCTGGTACCATTCAAAGAAAAGTGGAAAGAAGGAGAGAGAAAGAAAGAAAGAAAGAAAGAAAGAAAGGGAAACAAATAGTGTTTCTAGTCTGTAATTTCATGACATAATAATTTCCCCATAAAATATAGAAATGAAATAAAATAAAACTACTGGAAGGAATTGGGAGGTTAGCATGAGCTGCTGTATTTACAAGAAATATGTATCTGATTATTTGGTGTTAATTTGAGCTGTGGATAATGTGTTGCCTTAAACATAGGGTGAACTGAGATCATAGAATCAAAAAATGTCACATGCTTTGCACAACACATAGTTAAACTGTTCAACTTGTTACCTTGTCACACTAGAAAATTATAGCATTTTGATGTCACTTGGACTGCCATGGCTGCAACCTGCTGAATCCTGGGATATGACATTTTGGGAGGTATTACAGCATGGAATCCTAAATATCTCATGAAACTCTAAATCTTAGGATTCCATAGAATGCAGCCATGGCAGGTAAGTGATGTAAATTTGGAGTGTAAAACAGTGATCACCATTGGCTCATACCTTCGAAAGGTCCCAGTTTGGGAGGGAGAGTCCCTAAAAATCCTCTGTCACTGCAATTTTCAGCTGTTTCTTAAACGTCTTAGTTCCTTTTTTCCTCTTTCCCCTCCCCTCCCATTTATCTGCAAACTTAGCTCAAAGTGCAAAAGCAGTTTGCACTCAATTAACTCAGCAGAGGGGAAATGGGGGGGGGGGGGATGGAGCCTTTCTCTTCCCAGAAGACGCAGGCAAAAGCAAACTGCTGCAGCCTCTCCTAGCTTGTGTGTTCTTCTCATTAATAATTTTTGCCATCTTCAGCACATTCTTATCTTGCTTGGTGACATGTGTCCCATCTATGAAATGTTGTGTTGTATGCTACCAGGAAAGGGCATTCGACAAATAAGCTATGAATGGACAGGATAAATACCATAAGATTTCAGATCCTATCTGATCTTGGAAACTAAGCAGGATCAACACTGGTTAATACTTGAAGACTGACAATGAATACCAAATGCTGCAGGCTATATTTCAGAGGAAGGAAGTGGCAAAACCACGTCCGAGTATTACTTGCCTAAGAAAACCCAAGGAAATCCATGAAATCCATAAGACCTGAAGGTACATACACACACACAAGCTATCAAAGGCAACTTATGGCTATTTATCATTTCCAATTTATTGTACACCATCTGGGCTGCTCTATCTCTGCATATTCTGTATGCAGGGAGAAAACAACAAGCTCCCTAGTTTGTGGAAACAGAATGCTGGATTAGATAGGCTTCTGAACAGGCAAATCTCGTAAGTCTTTATGGCTGCTTTCATGTGGACACAATACTGTTTCTTTTACTAGCTCAGGAGAAATGTATTTACAAAAGAGCGTTAAGATGGACAATAAGGAAAATAATGATGTGAGATGAGCCATAGGTAAGTTTTCACCCACACACTACAGTCTTAGTTGACTGTTTACTTTCGCATGCAAAGAAAATGGTTACTATGGCAATGGCTACAACACTCAGTCCTGGTGCTACATCCACCATACAGAGCACCTCTTTACAGAAAGCATTTACTACTAATATGCTTTCCAAACTCCCTGACTCTGACAGTCTTTCAAAGAAGGTAGCAAACTGGGAGAATTCCACTGTGGCCAATTGAGACAGCCACAGACCACAGCCTAACGCATACCTCTGAACTTCGGCTAAAGAAGCAACTCCCTTTGACACTAGCAGGCCTCTCACAGAGCAGCAAGAAGCAATTGTGAAACAGAGCACAATTAAGGGACTTTCCCAACTCACTAAAATTCCAGTTATTTTGTGTGTCACACTACCAGAAGGTCTATGCCACAGCTTGCGGCCCTTGTTTAATACTTAAGAAGTGGTATTCATGTAGAGAGCCAGCATGGTGTAGTGGGCTGAATGTTGGACTATGGAGTTTATCACACTAGGGAGATCCCGCTGAAAAACAGGATTTAAATTAGATTTAATTTTTTAAAAATCCCGCAAATGTGGAAAGTTTATCAGACGACATTGCTGTTAGGGTGAAATAAAGCAAAGGTAAACCAGATGTAAAGCAGAGAAAACCAGCAGCTTTTTACTTTCGGAACTTCCCAAAAGTAAAAAGCTGCCACTTTTCTCTGTTTTACCTCCAGTTTAATTTCGCATTATTTCACTTTGGGGGTCATTATGTGTAATAAACTTCCCGTATTTGTGTTTTTTTTAAAATTGAATCTAGTTTTTCAGTGGAATCTCCCTAGTGTGATAAACTTAAAAGACTCTGGAGACCAGGGTTTGATTCCCAGCGCAGCCATGAAACCCACTGGGTGACCTTGGGCAAGTAACATAATAATAATTAATAATAATTTGTTTTATTTATATACCGCTATTCCAAAGATCATAGCGGTGAACAGCAAGTAAACTAATTAGCAAGTAAGCTAATTTGCCCCCAACAGTCTGGGTACTCATTTTAGCGACCTCGGAAGGATGCAAGCCTGAGTCGAGCTTGGGCCCTTTTGCTGGTCTTGAACTTGCAACCTTGTGGTTTCAAGTGAATGGCTGCAGTACAGGCATTTAACCACTGCACCACCAGGCAAAGGCTATGGCAAACCTCCTCTGAACCAATCTTGTCAAGAAAACCCCATGATAGAGTCACCTTATGGTCACCATATGTCAGAAATTTTTTGAAGGCGCACAACACACACACCGATTCAACCTTCATACAATCACTGTGGTGTGTGTATGTATATGCATTTTCAAATCGTGCACTGGCCTCCAAAAGCTAAAGCTAAAACTGAAAATTAAAATAGAGGAGGAGGTGGGAGAATACTGCATGAGATCTGAATGGCCTTGCAGACATCTTAAGGAATTCAGTAGGATTCTTGCCTGAGTCACATACAGCCTCTAATGAAGCTTTCAGCAAGCAATTACCTGCAGAAAATCCGTCTTCTATACAACTATTAAAGGTATAGGAGCCCGCTCCAGTTTTCACTCTGGCAATCCCTGTCAGCATTGATGCTATTGGCCTGCTACAGATATGTGAAATAGATCTTGCAGCACATTCAACGCATTACTCGGAATCACAATAGGTATATTACAAGGGTATGTTGAGCAGGTACTATATTTTCCTAGTGTTAAAACATTGCAGAGAGCATGGTAGAAACATGACATACAACCTCACAACCAATGTACTAGTGGGGGAAAATATCCCCCCCCCCCCCCGCAAATTATGAACAACCACCATATAACAACTGCACATTTCACGCTAAAATCATAATCTTTTCAGGCAGAGAGGGGAAGGTGCATCCTCATGGTTGTGTCTGAAGCCACCAGCCTCCAAAAATAAAATGGCCAAAAATGCTCCCCTACATTACCAATTTTGCAACATTTTTGCCCCTTGCCAGAACATTCATAGGACGTTCATTACTAGGTGACTTCTTGTTTTTTTTTAAAGCCTAGTCTTGACCTAAAGTAATTGAGGAAAAGTCCCCCAAAACATAATAAATCATCTCTCATCTCTCTTATGGCTCCAGCATCGCTCTGCCGAAAGTTGACCATAGAGTCACCCTGAAGGCCCTAGAAGAAACATCTCTAGGCATTTGTAGGTCCTCCAGGGTGATTCTATGGTCAATATTTGGTGGATTTTGACCACAGAATTGCTCTGGAACACTTAGAGATTCTCAGAGAGGTGTTTTCTCAGGCTCTCTCTCTCTCTCTCTCTCTCTATATATATATATATATATATTTGCATTTTTTCCTCTTTCATGGGGGTACTGCCTCCTTAACCCCAGTGAATGTGAAGGGCTCGCTCTATATCCCCAGTTGGCCATGGAACCTTACTGGGTGACACCGGGCAAGTCACACTCTCGCAGCCTCAGAGGATGGCAGTGGCAAATCACCTCGGAAGAAACTTGCCAACAAAACCCGATGACAGGTATGCCTTAGGGTTGCTGTAAGATGGAAAAGACTTGAAGCACATAAGAATAACAACAAATTATATGTATTCAACATGAAGTGGGAATTAATCCTACTCTGATCAGAAAGGCTAGGCATTCTTTGTTCCTGTCTTTGAATAGTTCTATGTATGTTTGCAGAGCAGATCTTAGACTCTGCAGCGATAAAGCCATGGAACTAATGATGCCTCTCATGATAATTCTGTGTCTATTGTAAAGTGATAATTACTTCTCATATTCTTTTAAAGGTGTCTTGTAATTTAATAGATGGATAGTGTTAGACAAGAAGATGAAGACTTGTTATAACATATTACATTGTTTTAGCTTAAATAGTGAAACCTGATAGCTTAATAAGTGTCACTACTGCAAGTATTACTTCACAGAATGAATTGATAGGATGTCTTTGGTGGGGAAGAAAACAGAGATAGGAGTGTGAACAAGAAAAAGATGTTACTTGTTTAATACTGGTTTTATAGTGGTCAAATGTGTGGTTGCTTATCACACAGAGTTCTATAAATACTGAACAGATGGACAAGTCTTATAAAGAGAGAAAGATTACAAGCTGAAAATAAAAAAGAGGATGGGAGTGGGAAGAAAAAAAGGGATGTGGCAGCACCTTTAAAACTCATTTGTTTTTATTTTAGCATGAACTTTCATGGCTATAAATCTACTTCTTCAGATGCAAAACAAGGTGATATTAAACCTGTCAGGTATAAAGCATATTTGGGAGTGGGACAGAATCTAATAGAATACAAAAAGATGTAAATCATATCCCTTGCAGTGGCATCCCCACCCCAGGGGTCATCTGGTGCATGGGGGGCATAACAGGGGGAGGCCATGACTCTTTCCTTTGGTGGAGTTTCTTCGTGAGGAGGCCACTCCTATGTCAAGAAAAAAGCAACATGGGATATACAGTAAATGAAATAAAACAAGTATGTGAGAGTCAGGGTGACTCAGCAGAAGCCAATTGGGAACCACACAGGTGTAAATGGTAATACAATTAACAAGTCCTGAATGCCAAGGACAGAGATGCAAAGTGGATAATTGGACACACCTGACAATTGTTAAGTGGTCAAGGCTGAGATGATGAAATCATTAATTGTGGGATGAACCAAGAGAACCAATGAGAATGGTTGTACACGCCTACTGGGTGGAAACAGACAACAGTGGGTGGTACCATGCATTGACTATAATAATGACTATAGATCCCAATGTATTTTGTGGGTAGTAGAGTGGATTGTAGTAGTAGAGTGAGGAGTTGAGTATTGTTGTGTTGAATAGTTTGGAGCTGTATATAGTAGAATAAAGTAGATCTTTTATATAAAGACTACTGAGTTGTCTGGTGTCTTGGGTGAAGCTACAAGAACCAGCTGGATCCTGAAGAAGGGTGAAGACTTTTGTGGAAGTAGAGTGAGAAGGCTTGGAGAATTTGTCAGGGTCTTCAGCCTATCCTCTGTAACTCTGCTAAGCTTTAACCACTGGCCAAAACTGGTCAGCGCGGTGCACAACCAGGTGGTGAGTTCAAGCCAGAGGTGAAGAGCTACAACTCCCATCATCCCTGACATCCTATTGCGGCAAAGATGCTGGAGGCAAGTTTGGGCCTCTCCTTTGCCCTGGCAGTGTTGGTCTCCTTGTGGGGAGGCCTCCCCTGCCATTGCAAGCCAGGAGGGATGCACTAAGCCCCCCTCACCCCGCAGCAGGAAATGGGCCCCATTGGGTGTCACTCCTCTTTTGGGGTGTCACCAGGTGTGGATCACACCCTCTGTACACCTCTAGAGATGTCACTGGGCCCTTGCAATAATGTTCCTACAGGTACAAACAGTTGGGCAAAGATCACAAGTATTTCAGATCTTTACACTGGCCAGTTAGTGCTGATGTATGAAAGCAATAAATCTGCTGAGAATATTTAGCTGCAAAAACCAAATGCTCTATGAGGCCTAAAGCAAAGCCCAGGCAGATCAAGTAAATGAAATTCAAGTATAACACATAACCAAGTTTGCAGATGGAACAGAGGTTGCCACACCAGGGCTATCCCAGGCCCTGAGATTTCAGAGCCAAAACCTAAAATCTAGGGACAACCCCTTATGACATTACAGGGGTGATGCCACAAGGACTAGCTCTGGTGATGCCATTAAACATGATGCCTTTGGGGGAAAGACCTATCACGCTTTATATGGCAAAACAAAAGAACAAGGGTTAGACTTAAGTTGCTCCAAGACGCTTGGGAGAGAGGTGGTCTGACTCTCCCGAACTTATAGTTGTATGCTGATGCATATGGATAAGAGATTGGATGAATTTAGAAGACAGAAGATTATTAGAATTAGAAGGAGAAGGACTAAGTTTTGGTTTTCATGCATCCTTGGTGTATGACAAGGAAAAAGCTAATCAAATAATTAATAATCAGTGTGTAAGGAGAAATCTACTCAGAGTGTGGAACAAATACAAAAGGAATATTATTCACAAATTCCCTATGTGGTTATCACTCCATGAAGCCATTTATAGGAAAGAAATGATTAGGCGGGGGAAATGGTTTAAATATAACGAATTGACTAAGAAAATTATGGGTAAAATTAAAATAAAATCACAAGTAGATCTGGAACAACTAGGGTTTGATATGGGATGGTTCACTCATAGACGGATCTATGAAAGAACCATGAAGGACCTAAAAGAATTTGGAGATGAAGAAAGTAAGACAGACCTGGAAAAGGTACTAATTAATGAGAATGAGAAATTAATTGGGAAACTCTATAAGAAATTACCAGAATTGGAAATAGAAGACGAAGTTGTTAAAGATACTATGGTTAAATGGGCTAGATATTTGGGTCATAATATACAATTAGATCAATGGGGATATATTTGGACGAGATGATTGAAATACACAGCATCTCAAAATATAAAGGACATTTGGTATAAAATGTTTTATCACTGGTATCTATCTCTGGAGAGATTAGCTACAATCTATAAAAATAGAAACAACAAATGTTGGAAGTGAGGGGAGTCAGCAGGAATATTTACACACTGCTGGTGGAATTGCCAAAAAATATAAAAAACTGGAAACAAATCAGAGAATTAATTTGTGAAATATTACACATCAAATTAGAGTTAAAACCAGAATGCTTCCTATTGGGAATATTTGAGAATGAAATGGAAATAAAACATGGAAAGCAACTTTTCCATATGACAGCAATTACAAGATTCTTAATAGCACAAAAATGGAAAACAAAAGAAATAATAGAAATGGATAAGATGACCCAAATTCTAAAGAACAAATCTTTGGGTAATCCTTCAGAAAAAATTAAAGAAGAATGGCATCTAGTGTTTGAATATATGAGGATGCAATGGGGGGGGGTTATTTCTCTGAGGAGAGAGATATTTGAAATATCTAATTTGACAGACCAACAAAAATGATTTGTAGATAAAATAATGCAAATATATGCTGAAGAAGCACAGCATTTGCAAGGGAGAGAAATGAATTTTTTTACAGCAAAAATGTATGAGATGAGTAATAGTGGGCAATTTTAATAGAAGAAATAAATAAATAAGAGAAACTGATAGGATATGTACAAGAGTTACTCAAACAACATATTAAACAAAGAGGATGGAAGTCATGGGGATTACGTGTAAATAAGGGTGTTAGATTTAGAGGTTTTTTAGTTCATATGTTTGTGTATGTATGTATTTTAGTTAGTTTTTGTTGGGTTTTTTATGTTAAGGTGGTGGTGGTTGTGATATATGTGATATATGTTTTGTTTGATTAAAATGAAAAAAATCATTATTTTCTTAATTTCCATTGGAGTTTAGCAAAAGAAGAGAAAGGAATGAGTGTCTTTCAGCCCTGCAGCTTCATTACATTCCTCCCTTTATTAAGAACTTTGCCAGACCAAACCAAAGGCTGATCTAGTTCAGCACTCTGTTTGGATAATGGCCAAAACCAGTTGCTTATGGGCAACCCACAAGCAGGATATCAGTACAGTAGTTCTTATCTTGTGTTCTCCAATAAGAACTACTGCTATATAGCAATCCTAAATAGCAGCCAGTAATTGTCCCATTCCTTAATTTATCCCTTCCACTTTAAAGCTATCCAAGTTGACAGGCATCATTATATCCTGTGGCAGTGAGTTC
Organism: Sceloporus undulatus; assembly: GCF_019175285.1. NCBI lineage: Eukaryota > Metazoa > Chordata > Lepidosauria > Squamata > Phrynosomatidae > Sceloporus > Sceloporus undulatus. The sequence continues at coordinate 69,237,393 of NC_056523.1, read as the reverse complement.
TGTAGTTTAACTATGCACTGTTTGGAGAAGCATTTTCCTTTACCTGCCATGAATTCATCACCATTCATCTTCAATAGATAATCCTAGGTTCTTGTATCACGAGAAAAGATGGCAGCCTGTCTATTTGTCCACACCATGCATACTTTGGGTTTCAGTTAAAAAAAACCAACACATTAAAGGAGCTATCCAGGTTGCTAAAGCTATTTGGTGAGAAAGCATTCAGCACTTTGGATAGCTATTTTAAAGCTCAGACTAAAACCTCAGAACAGAGTCAGCACCCTACTAAGAGGAAAACCATCTGCTTCTATTACAGTGGACCCTTGTTATAAGCTGGGTTTTGGTTCCAGGATCCTCTGTGGATAACAAAATCCATGGATGCTCAAGTCCCATTAAATATAATGGTATAGCAAAATGGTGTGTCTTATATAAAATGGAAAATCAAGGCTTGATATTTGGAATTTATACTTTTTTTTTAACATTTGCAAACCGTGGATGCTTGAATCGTGGATAAAAAAATCTGTGGATAAGGAGGGCCAACTGTACTGCAAGAGCCATTTGTCCTGGTACAGGAGACAGGCAAGGGCATTCTATCCATTCTAGCTGGCTGATTGTTTACAGATAACAACAACAACAACGGTAAAATGAATGTCAAATACCACTCAACAGAGCAGTAGAGGGTGTGTTTTCAAATAAAAATCAATCTACACTCATTTTGCTGGGTGGGAGAAAGGATGATTGACATTTTTACTGGAAGAGGCTTCAGTTTTTAATTGAACACACCATGATTCCTACTTTTAGAACCCAACAGCTGTTTAAGGATCAGCTACAATTTTGAGCTGAAAGCAGTGAAGGGAGATCCTCCCTACATTTTTTCTGCTTCATATTACACATTTCCCTGCCCACTACTGAGAGAAAAGTGGTTATTTTATGAACTGAGGCTGCCAGTTAACCCAGGCCAGAGACCTACTACAGACAGAAAGTGTGTACACACCACTCAGAGCGCACTTCAGGAGAAAACAGGGATGTATAACATCATTATCAGCCCCTTCTGATTTGTAGGTACAAGGAAGCTTCTCCATTGGCAGTATAAAAATACAAATGCTCTGACTTTACCTGAGGAACAGGGCTGAGTCTACAGCTCCAATCTCTTCTATGACCAATCAGTGATAGTACTGTAAAAATTTCATTATCCCTTTCTTTATCCCTTTCTTTATCTTGTGAGATTTATTCAATATATGCTACCAATCATGTTCAGTGGGGAACAGTGCCACATCATTGTTAGAGTTATCTGCCTTTGCATGCCTATGCTCACTGTGTAGTAGTTTGTATGTCAGCAGACTTCTTGTTTGCTTAACAAAACCCATTATCTTCCTGAATAACTCTTAACATGCAGCCAGTTTTCTATTCTAGCTCTTTCTTTCATAAGACTCGCTGTTTGAATATGCACAAGTAATTTGTAAATAAAACTAAACACACACACACACACACATACACACACAGAGGCTTATATAGTTTGACTTTGAATGTGTGTTTTTATGTGAGTGTAGGATTGGTTGTTGTTCATCTTCTGTCTTGCAAATTTGATTACTCTGCCAAAAAAATAAATAAATCCATGACCATCTCTCACATTTTCCAGCAATCAGAACTGGTTAAATGTACCCATCCTAATGGATTCTGGTGAGAAAGAGGGAGGGAGGGAGATTATCCATGGGCATCAGAAAAATTTACACTGAAACATTTCATGGTTCATAGACCATGTGAAAATTTTACTACTAAAGAAGCCTGGTGAGACAAAGGAAAGTGATATTACGGAGGCTTCAGCTATTGAGAGTTTCTGGGAAAAGGTGACTACAGCACCCCCTTCCATCTTCTGTTGCCCTTCTTCTTTGCCACTGTCACTTCAATTGCATCACTGCCCAGAAGGAGAAGGCTAGGTGAACAGTTGCTGTGACTCCTTTTCTTGCTCTTGTCACAGCTCACACACATGGAAAAGGAAGGATGAGAAAAAGAAAGACAGGAGTTAGAGAAATAAAGCTCAGAAGTTTGGGCAACTGAGAGCTATCCCTCTGCTGGGACATGGAACTTGTCAACTGCCCAATGGTGCTAGCTTTGGAGGAACCCAAGCTAGAGAGCTTCTGTTTTATGCTCTTGAGACAGAGGAAACATATCAGAGAGCCCACTGAAAACAAGAGAGGACTTATCAGGAAACAGAAGGTGGGGCATGGAAAAGTTACACATTGCTACAACAATGTAGACAGTAGAAAGAAGAAGTCACTATTACTCTCTGTTCCACCATTGAAAGCACTGATTTAAACTTATGGAAATTTCATGACATCAAGCCCCATGGACACAAGACTAGTACAGGGGCCAATTTAGGTCTCATTATCTGTATTAGTATGGAATTAATTACATGTTTCTGAAGGCACATCTTGATCAATTTGATCAAGACTGTCATAGCTCTAAGCATATGTGAAAAGAAAGAATGTTATTTAGCTATGAATATGAAATTATAGACCAGTAGAAAAATGTCCCACTTAATTATAATGCTGTTCTCACAACTCTGTAGTTTGTCAAATAAAAATTAGAAGCAGTTCAGATTTTGCTTATGCAATTCACTGTCACACAGAAAGAAATATGATTATAATATAAAACAATATGGCCAAGATCCTGCATTGTCAGAAGTAACTATGATGATGGAGCTCTGTTGTTGTATACATGTGGGCCAATGCCACCCCCAAATCCTGCCCTTTCAGTGAGGCAACCCCCACAACCAAATGTTATCCAGTTGCAGGGTATGTTGAGAACAGGGAGCTGGAGAGACAGAAAGCATTGCAGACACCATTTCCCAGCACTCTTATCTTTAGTGGCTCAGAAACCCTCATGGTAAACATAAGGGAAATGATCTCAAGGGTCAACCCAATAAACTGAGCCACATAAAATCCCCCCCAGAGAGACTCTTGGCTACATCTTCCTCTAAGGCTGAGAGAATATGCATTACCCAAGTCACCTGGTTATGACCGAGCAGGGATTTGAGCCATTGTCTTCTAGTACCTTGGGTTGCTGCCACATTGCAGAATTAAGGTACAGTAGTTTGATACCACTTTATCTGTCACGGCTCCATTCTATCAAATTATGGGTTTGTAGTTTGACATGGCACCAGAGCTTTCTGACAGAGATGGCTAAATAGCTCAGAAAACTAAAAATCCCAGAATTCCTTAGCATTGAGCCATGGCAGTTAAAGTGGTGTCAAACTGCATTAATTCTGCAGTATAGATGCAGCCCTATTCCAGCACTCAAACTACTGCACACTCTGGCTCACAGGTAGTTTGTTTATGTGTCCATGTATTGTAGCTGTTTTTCAGTGGTGGGTATTGCAGTAAGTGTGGCAGAACTGTCAGCTGAGATGGAATCTTAAAAATCGCAATATCAACAACTACAACAACAACAACAGTGTGCTTCAGGACTCCCTTGCTGTTGTAGTAGGTTTGAAAACATGTTGGTAGTACCTAAGAGTCTCACATGCAACAGCAGATGGTGCACAAAGTTTGTATGAGAAGAATATGCTTGGCAAACAGGTGGTCAGTACTGTCATCTTTGACTATGCTCAGCAACTGGACATTAGAACAGAAGAAAATAAAAGTAGCCCTGCTGGGTCAATCCCAATGCTTCCCTGGTCCAGTTTTCTGTTCACACAGTGGCCAACTGATACATAAAATCAATGTCCCAAGTCCAATGCAAGGCTAAGTGGAAACAGAGGGTTACAGGGTGAAGACTACATTGTATATACTGTATTTTCATGTATTTTCCTATGATGATCACATAAGAGCCATGCTGTATCAGATGAAACATAGGAAGAGACACACTAGATCAGAGGAAAGGCTTACAATTCCAGCATCCTCTTACCCACAGTAACCAATCTGTTGCTTATGAGAAGCTCATAAACAGGACATGACTATAACTTAGGGCTGGCAGACTGAAAACAGAGGAGCCTCCTGTACCTTTAGTGGTTACATAAGAAGGGATTTCAACATGTGTTGCTTCTTGTGCAACCAGGTAATAAGGAACACCTGCCAAAATTAATTCTTTTACACTACCATGAAAGGTACAGGAGCTCTCTCTGGTTTTTACTCTGGCAACCAAATTACTATACTAAATAACTACAATTATAACCACCTATTCATGTCTGATAAACAGACTGCCACTGGTATGAGAGAGTACGTATTGATCACATGTCTAGTAGCTACTTATAGCCCTATCCTTCATCGGTTTATTCCATCTCTTTTTAAAGCTGTCTAAGGTGACAGGCATCCCTGCATCATATAGTGGTAAAGTCCCACTGTTTAACTATGCACTGTGTGAGATATTTCATTTTATCTGTCCCAAATCTCTCACCATTCAGCTTTTTGTGGAAGACAGGGGGTTTAGTATTATAAGAGAGGGGGGGAACCTGCCCATCCACTTTCTCCACAGCATGTGTACTTTTCTTGTCCTTGCCTACTCAGAATTATATGGCATTGAGTTCAGTGGGATTCAGTGCAGCAGCCTTCACTAAATTGTTTTCTTCTTTGATACCCCACCTTGTTCCTTGTGTTGCCATTGACAGCGCATAAACAGGGTAGCTTTATGAGAAGCAGAGAATTGATTTTCAAAATTTGTCTTCTGTAGTTGCAGCCAAAGGAAATGAAAAGAGGAAATGAAATATTGAGGATAACTGAAGTTTCTTCTGCCACGCCCCATCTGAAAAATAAAGAATGTAGCTGACTAATTTGAAAAGCCAAAATGCTGGGAGAAGAATGAAAACCAAGAGCTACTGTGCTTGTCTGCTAGGAAACCAAGGGTGAAATGAATTTAGGGAGCTTATCTTGTAAAGTCCTTAAGCTGCATAAAAGGAAATACGTGAAGAGAACATTCTGCACTACGGAAAGAAAACTAAGCAGGAATTCTGATTTTGTTTGGAACAAAAGGGAGAAGCAGATAAGAACATGGCAGCAAGCATTCGTCACCATTTATTTCTCAACATAATCTATTGTTAATAGCCTCAGACCTGCCTTGGTCATGGGACTTGGTCATCTCCCATTCTCTGTATCATTTCTCCATCTATAAAATCTGTACTTCAACACTTTACAGGTTCATTCTGAGGATTACAATGATAAACCCTTTTTTAAACAGTTGGACCCCCCCCCCCCCCATCAAAGCCACCAGAATACATGATTTATCAGTAACAAGAATAACTAGTTGTTTGGAAGTGCTAAAATTTAATGGAAAATAATGCTGTATTTGTGGGATTGTGTAACAAAACAAATGTTTTATGTAACAAAGCAATTTGGCTGGCTTTTGATACTAAATGATTTGATGGGGTGTTTCCTGTTGTGTTTCAGGCAGCAAGACTTCGTGGGCTGAAAATCCAAGTCCGATTGAATAACATCTATTGACGTCAACTAAACATATATGATGCTTTGTTTTCCTTAACTCTCTTCCCTCAAACTTGAAGCTATCACTTTTGCATTGAAAGAAAGTACAAGCCTAGCAGCTGCCATATGGATTGATTGGGGGGGGGGAATAGGGGGGAATGCTGCAAATAAGCTATACTTCAACCGTTCTCATCTCCCGCTTGGCTGATAGCCATATTGGACATGGCTTTACGGCTAGGCAGCAAATCCACTGCCCAGGGAGCTTGCAAATCTGCTGCCTTGCAGCTGTATGATGGCTTTAATCAACAATTATGGAAGTGCTGAGGATAGAGCAATATTCGTTTGCTCCCCGGGTCTCTCTGCAAATCCAAAAAGGTGTCACAGACTTAATCAGCATTTCTTCTCCCTCCAAAACCTCAGAGATAAGATCACATCAACTGTATATGGAACATATATCCATCTCAGTTCTGGGAATATTGACATGGGAGGGTTAAAAGAAAGAGGCACATACACACAAAAATCAGCAATCAGCCATACACAGGACTGGCAATGGGGTGGGAAGAACCACAAAGTTAATTACCCATGGACATGGAAAGATGGAAAGTTGCAGCTTGTGGGTTTATCTTTACAATACAGGAAGAGACAGCAGAGAAAATGAGGGAGAGTTGTTTCCAGGGATTAGGTTGGCAGCCAGCCTTGAATGCTTCTTATTTAGGCACCCACTGGCATTCCTTCAATGGTAACATGATGGTGACCAAGATGTCCAGAACAATTACACTTATGTGACATGGAGGGGTGTAGTGAGCTGTGGCTTGTACAGCTTGGCTTCTGCTGCTATTGTGGGCCTTAGAAGCAGAAAGAAAATTCAAACGTTACAGCCACCCTGTGAAGGATACAGGGAACACTAAGTTAATTAAAAAAGGGTCATGACACTAATTAGTGCAGTACATTTAGCAGATACTGTGCTGTAACAGGACTTGATGCTGAGTGTGTTGGGATCACTCTGTGATATATAGAAAGCCAGCCATGTCTGTTACATGGATCACTGAATAACAGTTGTAATGCTGATGCAGTCGGCTGTGTATATTTACTGCACCATCATAATGTTTTAGGGGAAGCTTCAATAATCAAGCTCCACAAAGAAATATCTTAAAGTAAAAGGGGAACATTGACAGGCCCCATTGATTAGGAAGTTACTATATGGCCTTGAGCCCATTGTGATCACTGAAATCATAGTGGGGCCTTTCAGTTTAGATGCACTCTTCCATGCAATTTCTGTTAGTTCAATAATTGACAGAATGTATACAATAGTATTGTGAGTGAGTATTTGACATAACTGACATGCGACCATATCACAGTTTGTTTTCTTATTGATATTGTATAGCAGTAGCATTTTAAGATACCAGTTTACTAATGTTTTAAAAAATTCCAATTGTCCAAACCAAACAGTTAGGAAATAACAACTAAGCAAATTTGAAGTATGAACCACTATTTGAAAATCCTAAATTATTATCGTTGAAATATATAGATTCCTGTGATGGGCACAATGACCAGAAAATGAAACACGTTTTTAGTCCAATTCATGAAGACTATAGCTTGAAACATACTATTATTCCTCATTAGAGCAGACCCACTGAAATCAATGGAGTTTATCAGAAAAGGGAAATTGGAAGTATAATCCAATGGCAATCTGAATGTAATCATGAGGTTTAACGTTATTGCGTGATAACCTACCACATGCAATTTTGGGCAATGGGAAGTCAGTCTGAACACAATCATGGGGTTTCACGTTATTGCGTGATAGACTACCACACGCAAATTCGGGCAATGGCAAGCTATTTTTGGGCAATGAGAAGTCGATTCAAATGCAATTTGAATTCACGTAAATAGCGGATGTGAACAACTGGCTCGGCAGATGGTGCCACCGAGAACGATTTGGATTCTTCGATCATGGGCTGCGGTTCCATGAGGAAAGACTTCTTGCAATGGATGGGTTGCATCTCACACCAGTTGGAAGAAATGTTTTTGCCAACAGTCTCAAGAACTTGATCAGGAGGGCTTTAAACTGAGTTTCGTGGGGGAGGGAGACAATATTAAGGAAGACAAAAGGGCTGGAGAAAATAGTCAAACTGACATAGAGGGAACAAGACAAATAGTGTAAGGACCCAACAGTGGGAGGCAAAAAAAACTTGCACAGGCAGCAAATAAAGGGGAGCCTTGGCCTGCGATGTCTCTACACTAATGCTCAGAGCATGGGAAATAAGCAAGATGAACTCAAACTCCTAGTACCACAAAGCAAATATGATATAATAGGCCTCACTGAAACCTGGTGGGAGGAGTCTCATGATTGGAATGTGGAAATAGAGGGGTATAACCTTTTAAAGAGAAATAGGCCAAACAGGAAAGGAGGAGGAATAGCACTATATGTCAGAGATATTTACACCAGTGAAGAGATCCAGGACATCAATCATGGAAGCCAGGTGGAGAGCATCTGGATAAAAATTAAAGGGGAGGGAAACAACAAGGATGTTATTGTGGGAGTTTACTACAGACCCCCCCATCATGTGGAGGAATTGGAAGATGCCTTTCTAGAACAGATGACTACACACTCAGAAAGGAGAGATGTAGTAGTGATGGGTGACTTCAACTATCCTGATATTTGCTGGAATTCAAACTCAGCCAAATCCTCAAGGTCTAGCAAATTCTTCACTTGCCTGGAAGACAATTTCATTGTCCAAAAGGTGGAAGAGGCAACAAGGAGGTCAGCTATTTTAGATCTGATCCTAACCAACAAGGATGACTTGGTTAATGGGGTGCAAGTGGTGGGATCCTTAGGTGGAAGTGACCATGTTCTCCTGGAGTTTGTTATACAATGGAAAGGAAAAGCCAGGCATAGTCAAACACGCATCCTAGACTTTAGGAGAGCGGATTTCAGTAAACTTAGAGAAGTATTGAGGGTGATCCCATGGTCAGAAATACTAAAATAGAAGGGAGTTCAGGACGGATGGGAGTTTCTCAAAAGGGAGATACTGAAGGCACAATTTCAAACAGTTCCAATGAGGAAGAAAAATGGGAGGTGTCTCAAGAAACCAGTGTGGATGACTAAGGAACTTTCAACTGATCTAAGTTTAAAACTGAACATGTATAAGAAATGGGAAAAAGGGGGAAATCACAAAAAAAGGAAATCAAAAAAATAGCAGGCATGTAAAGTCAGAAAAGCTAAAGCGCAGAATGAACTCAGAGATTAAGAACAATAAAAAGGGCTTTTTTGGATATGTTTGCAGCAAAAGGAAGAAGAAGGAAACAGTAGGGCCACTGCGTGGAGAAGATGGCAAAATGCTAACAGAAGACAGAGAAAAGGCAGAATTACTCAACACCTTTGCCTCAGTCTTCTTATAAAAGGAAAAGGGTGCTCAACCTGAGGATAAAGGAGCAGAGGACAGAACAGGGTAAATTCAGCACAGAATAAGCAAGGAGATAGTACAGGAATACCTGGTTAATCTAATGAATTTAAGTCTCCAGGACCACATGGACCACATTGAAGGGTATTAAAAGAACTGGCAAATGTAATATCGGAGCCATTGGCAATAATCTTTGAGAACTCCTGGAGAACAGGAGAAGTGCCAGCAGACTGGAGGAGGGCAAACGTTGTCCCCATCTTCAAAAAGGGGAAAAAAAGAGGATCCCAACAATTATCGTCCAGTTAGTCTGACATCTATACCAGGAAAAATTCTGGAGCAGCTAATTAAACAGAGAGTCTGTGAACATCTTGAAGACAATGCCATAATCACAAAAAGTCAACACAGGTTTCAGAGAAACAAGTCATGCCAGACTAACCTGATCTCTTTTTTGATAAAATTACCAGCTTGGAGATGATGGGAAGGCTGTGGATATAGTATATCTTGATTTCAGTAAGGCCTTTGACAAGGTTTCCCATGACATTCTTGCAAACAAGCTTGTAAAATGTGGGCTAGACAAGGTAACTGTTACATGCGTTTGTAACTGGTTGACCGGACGAACCCAAAGGGTGCTCAACAATGGCTCCTTTTCATCCTGGAGAGAAGTGACCAGTGGGGTCCCACAGGGCTCTGTCCTGGGCCCAGTGTTATTCAACATCTTTATCAGTGACTTTGATGACAGAATTGGGGGTATACTTATCAAATTTGCAGATGACACCAAATTAGGAGGAGCAGCTAATACTCCAGAGGACAGGATCAAAATTCAAAACGACCTGAATAGACTAGAAAGCTGGGCCAAAGCTAACAAAATGAACTTCAACAGGGAGAAATGTAAGTTACTGCACTTAGGGCAGAAAAATGAAATGGACAGATATAGGATGGGAGACACCTGGCTGAATGAGACTATGTATGAAAGGGATCTAGGAGTCCAAGTAGACTACAAACTGAACGTGAGTGAACAGTGTGATGTTGCAGCCAAAAAAGCCAATGCAATTTTAGGCTGCATCAATAAAAGTCTAGTGTCTAGATCAAGAGAAGTAATAGTGTCACTATATTCTGATTTGGTCAGGCCCCACCTGGAATATTGTGTCCAGTTCTGGGCACCACAATTCAAAAAGGACATTGAGAAGCTGGAGTGTGTTGAAAGGAGGGCAATTAAAATGGTGAAGGGTCTGGAAACCATGTCCTATGAGGACCGACTTAGGGAGCTAGGGATGTTTAGCCTGGAGAAAAGAAGGTTAAGAGGTGATATGATAGCCTTGTTTAAATATTTGAAGGGATGTCATATTGAGGAGGGAGCAAGCTTGTTTTCTGCTGCTCCAGAGAACAGGACCCGGCACAATAGATGCAAGCTGCAGGAAAAGAGATTCCACCTCAACATTAGGAGGAACTTCTTGACAGTAATAGCTGTTCGACAGTGGAACACACTCCCTCAAGGTGTAGTGGACACTCCTTCCTTGAAGGTCTTTAAACAGAGGCTGGATAGCCATCTGTCAGTGATACTTTGACTGAGAGTTCCTGCATGGCAGGGGTTGGACTGGATGGCCCTTGCGGTCTCTTCCAACTCTACGATTCTATGATTCTATGATTCTTTTCATTCGAAATTAAGAGAAATTCCTCCCATGTGATAAACTCCAATGTGATTTACCTGTTGGCTGACTCACCATTCAACAGCTGATCAAATGAGTTCGCTCTTGTTGGGAATAACCAATAGGTTGATTAGGCCAAAAAAGTAGTTAAATAGTAAAAAAAAATCACACACACACACACCTCAAAAAAGAGCAGAAATCTGGCAGCAGCATAATATTCTGGGCAAACAAGATCTGGGTACTTTTCATTCAGCCTCAGCCCTGATGCAGATTTCCTTTTGTGTCCAGTATTTTCACTAAAAGAAGGCAAGCAGTCTTAAGAAGAATAATATTCCTCTACCTCTGCTTACAGATTGAAGTGATTCGATGCTTAATTCAAAATAGGTGATGCTTAATTCTTCTGTATGTGTTGACCAATACTAATACAATATCTATTACAATATAAACTGCACCCTGTTGATAACTGCTTAATTCAAGGAAGAAATGATTTCTACATTAAGAAATCAAATCCTCTCTTCACCACAGGAGACAGAATTATATGAAGGAACAGATTTAACCTTATAGCAACAGGCTCCGGATATCCTAAAATGGTTAAGATGTTTTTAGTGGGAATACACCGACAAAGGTGTTATTATGAAATGCAGTTGTAAGCCCACCAGACTGAATATCTAGAAAAGTAAATCCCCTTTAATTCCAAACATCTCGGTTTATTTTTTCCCCTGTGATACTCCATGCCATCCTTCAGAAATAATGGATTGGATCCAGAACTGGCTATCCATGCATGGAAGGGCTCCTTGTATTGACAAAAGAAACTGGGATCCACCAGAGCTTCTTCATGGGAGGAAGGGGATGTGCACCAGTATTTGCCAGTTTCTCCTTCTCATTAGAGATCTCTCTTTTAATACAACAACAACAACAACAACAACAACAAAACAAATACAATTTACTTTGCCACAACAATCATGCCCCTTGAATAGGAATGTATGTGCCAGCTTTAAATGGTTTTATTTATTGCAAGCTGATAAATGACACAAAAGAACATAGTAGGGATGGAAAGAATACTTTCAAATATTTCCAAAATGGTTCAAAAACTTATTCTTGAGTGTTGGGAAACCCCGCTGAAGAGAATCCCCAATTGATTCAAAATTTTGCAGTTTGGGACTTGTTCTGCACAAAGTTTGCACATAGTTTTCTTGTACAGAAAATATCAATTTCTTTGCATAGTAAGCAACATTTTCTGCAAATAAAATAATAAACCAGTTTTTTAATACCTTCTCACAACAGAGGAAAAAATCCTGAAATTGCTCATTGCTTCTTTTGGGAATGAAATCAGTAAAGAATAACATCAAAAGAACATAGAAGAAATCACATGAGACGGACCTTATCACACGTGAAAATGGAACTCTAATCTGGAGCCCTTCTGCAACCCTTCCATAGCGAGAGGGAAACAGGGTCACTTCAAATCCAAGGCAACTCACGTGATGTATTATCACACATGAAGAACGAAATTGAGTCAAAGTGGAACGAGAGCACTTTGAATTACCACACCGGTAATTCAGTTCCCTGCATCCCTGTCATCTAGATCTAAATCTACTCTCTGTTTCCTTCCCTCCATCCCTGTCATCTAGATCTAAATCTTCCCTCCGTTTCCTTCCCTCCATCCCTGTCATCTAGATCTAAATCTACCCTCCGTTTCTTTCCCTCCATCCCTGTCATCTATATCAAGAACTACCCTCCGTTTCATTCCCTCCATCTTTGTCATCTATAATGTGGAGTACTGTGCCAGAATGTTGGAGAGGTGTTGGGTGGGATAAGGGGGAGAGGCCAGAAGAAGTGGGAAAAGAAGAAGAGAAGGGTTGTAGAAATGGGCAACCCAAAAAATCAAGTGACTGGAACATTCCCAAAATGAAAAGAAGAGACAGATTACAAAATTTGGTGCTGTTTAACTTAGAAAAAAGCTGAGCAAGAGGAAGCATGATAGAGGTGTATAAAAATATTTCTGGTGTGGAGAAAGGAGATAGGATTTTACTTTTTTTCATTTCTGGTAAAACTAGAAGCTTGGATCACCCACTGAAACTGAATGGTGAAGCATTTAGGACAGATTATAGGAAGTACAGTGCTGCTTCAGAATGCAAATGGTTAAACTGTGGAACTCTTTGCTACTGGATGTAACAATTGCTGGCAACTTGGATGACTTAAAAAGGGGATCAGATAAGTTCATGGAGGTTATAGCCATATGTAGTGAGGTACTCACCCAGGTAGAGAGAGCTGAAGGGGCTAAGGGCAGCCAGGTGCTGGAGGTTGAGGGGAAGGAGGAAGTTAACCCAGAGGTGGAGCCAGTGGTGGAAGGAGGAGGAGCTGGAAGGAGTATAAAAGCAGAAGGGCTGAGGCGTGCGGGGAGGAAGGATGGATGCGGAAGAGCTGTTCGGGCAGCAGCGGCCGGGGAAGGGAAAGAACAGGGTTTAAGGAGGCCAGAGAGGGACAGAGTCCCTGTGCCTCTTCCAAGAAGAGCCCTAAGGCCAAAGCAGAGGCCCCAAGTGGAGGTGAGGTGCCAGAACCCTCGAGAGGAGGGAGTCTGGGCTTTTGCGGGCTCTGGGGAATGGAAAACCAGAGACCTTGAGGATTTGGAGGATGAGTGGTGGAGTCCACAAGAGAAGCTTTAGGAAACAAGCCCTGTCATGATGGGAAGTGGGAATGTCTGACTTGAAGACTGGACTTTATGTTTTGAGTTATCATCTACTGAATACAAAGCTATTTTCTTATTAAAGGTACAGTTGTACCACACTTGCCTGAGTAAGTTTGTTGTGCATCTGGGAGAGAACATAAGGGGAGGAGTCTGTTGCCTTGCAGGATGGAGTCTGCTATGCCTGTCCCGCTCACACCATTACTCCATCAATCAGGATGGTTATATATACCTCCAGTATCACAGCCAATTTGTCGAAAACCTGAGACAAATGGTATAATAGCACTCATGTCTTGCTAGTGGCCTCACATAGGTAACTGGCAGCTATGTGAACAGTGCTGGGCTACATTGACCTTTCCTCTGTTTCAACCCGGTTCTTTTTATATTTTTATAGTCTTAAATGAAATGCACTGGAATAATAAACATTAATTCAACTCCAAAGCAAAATCTTATGCAATATGTTGTCATCCTAATTTTTGCTGCATGACATCTAGAGATATTATGCAAGAGAACCACTAACGACCCAATCTCAAAAGGTAGTCTTTCTTTGCAGTAGCAAAAAAAGCATAGTTTGGGAGTTTTGTGGCTAAATTAATATTTGAAATCAGTCTGAAATACATTGAGACTGTGATGAGTGTTAGAAAAACAAAGATTTTTACCATCCAATTTCTATTTCTGCCTGTCTTAAATTCCAAAACAGTCATGAGGATAATAAATTATGTTTTTGATGTAAACAAGAGGCAAAGAAACCTGAAATGAAGAACAAACAATTTCCAACAGTCATTTAAAGGACAAGCAGAATGAATAAGACAATTGCAATATGCATCCACCTGTGACTAGACAATATGTAAATACCCTATTACTGCATCACATGGGGATGGGAATATTAATTTCATCAAAAGCTGTTGAACATTCAAAACACACAAGGGATGATTCTGAATTTTGCCTCTGAATTTTCAGTGGGATCTTGCAATTCCATTATTCTCTGACCTGATTCAAGGCAGACCAATTTTTTTCACTTTCCTCTGATCTTCTGATTTGGACGTCTAGAATTTAAAGAAACAGCTGCAACTGAGGCATGATGAATATGACATGGTGGTTTAAAAATTCTTCTTAAGTCCCTTTGACAAAACAGGGGAGTTTATCAGACAAGGGAAATTAGAAGTATAATCCAATGGCAATTGGAACACAATCATGGGGTTTAACGTTATTGTGTGATAACCCACTACACGCAAATTCGGGCAATGGGAAGTCAGTCCGAGTGCAATCATGGGGTTTCACGTTATTGCGTGATAGACTACCATACTCAAATTTGGGCAATTGCGTGCTATTTTCAGGCAATGGGAAGTTAGTTCGAATGCAATTCACATTCACGTAAATTCTCTGAACTAGCGAATTCAGGTAAATGCATTCTGGCCCCTCTTTCTTTTCATTCGAAATTAAGAGAAATTCCTCCTGTGTGATAAAGTTTAGGATGTAGTATTCCCTTTTATCAAGTGAAGCAAATTTCAGAATGGTTGAAATCTGAAGCAGTTGGATCCAAATTATGTAACAGTATGTTCCTCTCTTTCTAAAACTAATTTCCACTGGTTGAACAAACACCAGAAGTATCTTCTTGCACCAGAACTTCAAGATAGAACTGGTTATATTTCTTTGAAACTTTAACATTTCCTTGAGGAGACTGCTGTACAGGAGTGGAGTCTCCTCTTTTTTCTGTAGAGGGTCACATACTCTCAGGGGTAATGTGTCAGGATTCACATTCTGGTAGTGGTGGACAGGGTCAAAATCAGCAGTAGGTGAAGCCAAAGCCAGAGATGGATGGAATGCTTTCCTTTCCTCTCTTTCTGCCATCCTCTTCTCTTTCTCTCTTCTTCCCTGCTCTGCTGGGGAGAGAGAGAGCTAGGGAAAACGATCTGTGGCAAGAGGCAATTGAGAATGTCAGTTTTGAAAATAATTACAGAAATTCTCCAGGAGCCATCAGAAGACAGGTGAAGCAGAAGAGTGGGCACAACCGGGCAATTCATGGACAAGTTAAGAAATGGAACAGGGAAAATCTGTCTACTGTTAACTTATGACAAGAAAGAATTACAACAAGGGTGGCAATAAAGGCCAATCTGTCTAGTAGGCTATCCCCAGTTGGCAAGGTTTCCTGCACCAGTGGCACATATCTAGAAAAAGCTCTCTCTCTTTCTCTGCTAAGGCATTTACCATGCAAAAATTAAAAGAAGCCATTCTGTCATTCCAATTAGGAAGCAAAAAAGTTTAGTTTTCATATTTTCCGCTGATCTTTTGAAGCATTTCATAATTTAGATCACATTAAACTTTATAGTTGAGGCCCAAGAGAGAGCCAGGGCAGTGTAGTGGTTTGAGCACTGGACTATGAATCTAGAGACCAGAGTTTGAATCCCTGCTCAGCTATGAATACCCATTATGTGTCCTTGGACAATTCACACTCTCACTAGTCTCAGAGGAAGAAAAAGGTGATTCTCTTCTGAACAAGCTTTGCCAAGAAAACCCTGTAATAGATTGATTTTAGGGCCTCCACAAGTTTTAAAGGACTTGAAGCATGCAACAATAATGAGGCCCAAGATATTTTCCTGCCTGAGGCATATTAGCAAATATTGTTGTCCTCCTATCTCATCAAGTTCAGGCGCATGGTAACCAGTAAAGACAACGTACTTTTGACACTTAAAGCTGAAAACCCCACAATATCTTCTCTTCATATCAAGGAACTAAATATTAATGCAAATGCTCATTACAAGAGCAAAATATCTTCTCATGACATCCAAAATGTTGTGCTTCACTTTGACTAATGATAGGACCAGGCCTACCAATATGGCTTACTTCCCTACATGATATCCCCACAAAATTCTTAGCCGTTTGATTGTTTCTTTGTTAAATAAGAGAAGAATGGAGAGGATCCCTCCCACAGAGAAAATTGCTAGAATGTCTTATGGCCAAGTAGGGTGCACATCATGACCACCAAGTTTGAAGAACTGTTTGGGAAAATTTCCCCCCAGTTTTGAAGTATTCAGTTCTGGAGTTCTTTCTTGAGCCAAGGAATATGGCAGCTATTTCATCATGCATGATGTAATGATTGATTTGTTCCAAGGCAGAAGGTGTTTCTTTCTTTTGAAGCAAGCATATGAAACAAAACAGCCATCACAAAACAGCAGTGATTTATTTGAGACTATGTGGTCTCTGTTTTGTTAATGGGAAAGACACATTAGCTAAGTCTAGCCATTTTGAGTGGAAGACAGGACACACGCTGTGCTACACAGCACAGCAAATTTCATCAGAGAAACACTGATATCAGACTTTCTCATATTTAGAGCAAAAGTGACCCAGTTCTAGATGACAACGAACTCTTGTGCTGTTACATTTTCAAAACAATTACATGGAAACAGACAAAGAGTCAAATCCCAAAAGTCTGCTAAGTCCACTTCTACACTGCTCCTTGCTTAGGCACAAACTCCCAGCAGCCATTCTTTTACTAGGATGTGGAGCAGAGGAAATGACAAGAGGCAAGACACTTCCATTACATCGCTGAAAGACCAGTTGTCTTGGTTACCTCTCAGCTGTTATCTAGATGACCTCCTTTCCATCAGTTTCCATCCCTAGTAGTTGTCATAAGAACTGTTACTTCAAGAACCTGGTAATATTTTTCCCCTCTTTCCCCATCTGTCTTCCTTTTGTGTCATGCCTTCCATCTATGGCAATCCCTGAAGTCAAGCACTTTAATACTTACCTCTCTTTATAAGCAACCCAGGGAGCATTTTGAGAGCTGCTGATGTAAACATGCAATAAATAAACACCCTATGTTCATTCAGCGGCAGCTCATACAGTGTAAAAGGGCAAGTTAAGGGCCCCATTAAACAACAATGAGAACATCTCAAACACATGCTACGAGTGTGACAATAATAACAAACACAGCAACTGTGACAGCCTTTCCTTGAGCATCCACAGAAACTGTGTGGATCTACATTGCCCATGGACATCTCTGGCAATTGCACATTGAAAGCACCAATCAACACAGAAAGGCATGTGATGATTGCAATTTTGACAGGACTTAACCTTTCCCTTTCTATCCTCTCTCCAGATCTTCAGGAGAGGGTTGCAAGGGAAGAGGAGGTTGTCACCTAGCCATAAGGCCGCTTGTAGGAAGATTGGGAAGGTACAGGTTTAAATCTATGTGTCAAGTTGCAGTTTTGACACCTGCTTGCAGCTGAGTTTTTCAGTTCAGTGAACAACTGATGGGAGGTTCCATGATTGAAATGATTGTATATGGAATGCAAAAGCCCCAGAGCATAAGGTCAAGTGTATCAGGGTAGCAGCCAACACAGCAGCAGCATATCTTGACTGCATTGGTTGTGACAGGGGGAGACCATTTTGCTGTTAGTTCTGCTAGACTGCTTTGTGTCTGTTTTGTTTCCACCTGACCTTGAGGGTGGGACCTAGACTATGAATAAGGAAATCTGACAGTTTCACTTTCAGTTTCCTAAAACATCAAGTTCTTTCAACCTCAAATATGGTGATAATTGCAAATTTTGGTACATTTGCACATTCAATAGGTAAGCTCTTTCCAGTACAGAAAGCACTTTGTTGTATGTTGTACACTAAGATGGCAAAGGCAAGACACCCCTCATGGAGGAAAAGAGGAGTGACAGCCCTAAAGCAGCAATAATATGACTATATACACAGAGTTTCAAATCCAGGCTTTTAAGAGTGAAATAGTCAAAGTTCTTGTTCTCGATAATGAATCTATCAGTTTCAAGATCTCTCACAGTAAGATTTTTAAAATGTCAAGGCCTTTCAATCACAAATATAACGACTTTTAAAAGGTTGTTGCTGTTATTGTTGTTATTGTTGTTATTGTTGTTATTTTTGTTGTGTGCCTTCAAGTAATTTCCAATTTAGGAAGTCCAAGGGTGAATCTATAACAGATATGTTCAGAAGGGGCTTAGAGGGAGATCTGAGGCTAAGAGTGTGAATTGCCCAATGTCCCTCAGTGGGTTTCAATGGCCACACAGGGATTTGAACCCTGGTCTCCAGAGCCTTAGACTGAATCTACACTACAGAATTAATGAAGTTTGATGCCTCTTTAACTACATTGGCGCAATGCTATGGAATTCTGAGATTTGCAGTTTTGTGAGATAGTTAGCCTTTTCTGTCAGGAAGCTGTAGTGACACAACAAACAAGAAATCCCAGGTTTCCATAGGATGGAGCCATGACAGTTAAAGAAGTGTCAAATTACATTAATTCTTCAGTGTGGCAGCAGGCATAGTCCAGCATTCAAACCACTACATCACGCTGGCTCTTCAAAAGTATATAGGTAAATATGAAGAAATATAAATAGGGTCAATGGAATCTCCTTTTAAAAAGAGATTTGATGGCTATCTTTTGGAAGTGCTTTAACTGTGTATTTCTGCATGGTAAGGGGCTGTACTAGATGGCTCTTGTGGCCCCTTCCAACTCTGTTTCTACGATTTGTATGAATTTGGGAGAGGGGAGCGAATCATTCTCAAAAATAATCTGAAAAAGAAATTCTAATGCCATCCCTACCCTTGATCTCACTGACTGCTGCTACAAAAAAGAAAAGAGATCATGATCAATATTCCTTGAGACCATCAAGTGGTGCTGCTGAAGGCAAGGATGTTGGATAAGAATTAAATTTGCTGGTATTTGGTTTCCCCTCCTCATTTCTAGTATCAGGCCCTAATATAGATTATTAGTGAATTGTTTACTCTTGTTGCATATTTATTAATATGGGGATTTTTGCATAGCCTATTTATATGTTTATGACTGTTTGAATTTTGTAATGTCTCATAAATGTCTGTGAACCAGAAAGAGTGTTGTATTGTGTAGATGCTTTGGGAGTTATTGGACCTGGGATTGCTATGGGAAAGCAAAAGATAAATACATTGAGGAGAAGGAAAAGAAAATGCTATGTGTAAAGATGGGGTGGCAGAGTAGAACTCCATGTGTTTAGACAAGAGCACTACTGGGCAACAGAATAGGAAGAAAGTGGGCCAGACAACTGAGGAACTGCAACATGAAACATTGGAAGTGGACACCAAGTTTCAACATGCATGCTGGCTGACAGTTATACTGAGCTTTAACATGCCTTATGTTTCCATCAGGCATTCTGGGAGTCATGTTAGCTACAACCAGCAATACAGTTGTATCTACCAGTAGATTTTTCACAAGAATGTCCCTCATTATCTATGGAAAACCTGAGGTTGAGCTCCCCTGAACATAATCTGCTCTTCCCCATAGAAATTGCTGGTGAAGTAGACTCAAATCAATTGACTCAGGAGATTGTCAGACGGGGACAGGATGGGGACAGGATCACTCTCCTGTCCTTATACTGTCCTTATTGTGATCACGCAAAAGCATTTCACAGACATTATACTTATCCTGTCATTGAATTGTATTAACGCAAACTCCTGTTAATATAAAATGATAGGGCAATTCAACTTCAATGAGGGACAATGACAGGATAAACATGACATAGATCAGGGGTCGGCAACCTCCGGCCCACGGGCCGGATGCGGCCCGTGGGCGCCTTTCTGCCAGCCCCCGCTCCCTCCTGCCGCCGAAATCGCCGCCGATTTCGGCCGCTCCAGCCGCCATTTTGCCTTTCAAAATGGCAGCGAAGTCTCGCGCGACCTTCGCCGGGCGGCACCCATTAGGAGGCCCAATGCGGCCTCTGGAGTCCTGAAACGGGGCTTCAGCAGCCGCACCGGGGCCCTGGGAGGCCCGATGCGGCCTCTGGAGCCCTGAAACGGCGCTTCGGCAGCCGCACCGGGCCCCTGGGAGGCCCGATACGGCCTCCGGAGCCCTGAAACGGGGCTTCGGCAGCCGCACCGGGCCCCTGGGAGGCCCGATGCGGCCTCCGGAGCCCTGAATCGGGGCTCCAGGAGCTGCACCGGGCCTTCAAATGGTTGCCGCCCACCTCCCTCCTAGCCCTGCCCACCTCCCTCCTGGTCCCGCCCTCCGTCCTCCCTCCTATAAGCATGGTCAGGGGGGGAGAGGAGGAGGGCAGGAGAGACAGAGATGGCGAGGTACGCGGGAGGTAGGAGGAGGAGTAGAGAGAGAGAGAGTGGGGGGAGGAGAAGAGGAGGGAGGGAGGGAGGGATGGAGAGAGAATGAGAAGACAGAACGGATATAAGGGTGGTTGTAGGAGAGCGGGAGAGCGACATGGTTCCGAGAGAGAGAGGAGAGAGAGAGAAACGGTATGAGAGGAGCGGAGGAGAGGCATGGGGAGGCGAAGATTAGGAGAGCGGAGGGGCAGCCAGGCAGATAGAGAGAGAGAGATTAGAGGGAGGGAGAAGAGAGAGAGAAAAGGTGAGAGGGTGGGAGGAAGGAAGGGAGAGAAAGAAAGAAAGAAAAAAAGGAGAGAAAGAAAGAAAGAAATATTGCTCTTATTATTGTTGTTGTTATCCTCTTTGCAAAATCCCCCCACATGGACTTGCTTGCTCTTTTGTGGGTTGAGACAGTGGCATGCATTTTTTGCTGTTTTGTGGCCTTGCCTAGTCGCTTCCATTCTTACAAATATTGCTCTTATTATTGTTGTTGTTATTCTTTGGTATCCTCTTTGCAAAATCCCCCCACATGGACTTGCTTGCTCTTTTCTGGGTTGAGACAGTGTGCATGCGTTTTTCCTGTGTTATGGCATTGCCGGCCCTAGTAGCTTCTTGCAAATATTATGCGGCTCCGCCCCTGGAGGGTGGAAACTCCGCCCCTGACATGTGGCTCCGCCCCTGGATAGTGGAAGCTCCGCCCTAGCATGTGGCTCCACCCCAGAGGGTGGAAGCTCCACCCCCATGTGCGGCTCCGCCCCCGGAGGGTGGAAGCTCCACCCTCTGGCTTCGGCCCCCCAGTTGTCTGAGGGACAGCAACCCGGCCCCCGGCTCAAAAAGGTTGCCTACCCCTGACACAGATGAAAATCTTTTCAGAATCGTGCTATAAAGATGGCAAAAAGACAGGACAAGGGTGTCCTTTTTCCCATCTGATAATCTCCTCAGACTTAAGTTGGGACTCATGTTGCTTAAATGACTTGACTTGGACTTGACTCAGCCTGTTTGACTTGACACATGATTTGTGTGTGTGTGTGTGTGTATTAAGAGTTGACTATCAGACTTGAGAATTGACTTAAAAATTGGTTTGAAAGTATCTTGCAAGGACTTCTGATGCTACTTGAGACATGAAGGTAGAAATGCAGACTTCAGACTTGTAGTAAAAGACCTGAATATATCATTGAAATGTTGAGTTGAAAGTTTGAAAATTAACACTTTTGGCCCAGTTCTAGTGAAAAGTTATTTCTGTTACTACATTCTCTCTGGAACCAAGGTAAGAGAGAATGAAAGGTAAAGGTAGTCCCTTGACATGAATGTCTAGTCGTAACCAACTGTAGGGGGTGGTGCTCATCTCCGTTTCTAAGCCAAAGAGCCAACACAGTCCAAGGACTGCTCTGTTGGTCATGTGGCCAGCATGATAGCACCAAATGCTGTTACCTTCCCCCGAAGTGGTACCTATGTATCTGCTTGCACTGGCATGCTTTTGAACTTCTAGGTTGGCAGAAGCTGGGACTAGTGACAGGAGCTCACTCCGTCCTGTGGCACTTGGGCCTTGACCTGCAAACCTTTAGATCTTCCAATCATTAGATATGACATGTTAACCACTAAGCCACCATATCCTTTATGGAAAACGGTGAAGAGAGAAAACTACTAGTTAAAGATGCTTTGCTTAATCCTGGAAAATATTTTTCTATGAAGTTGGACTTCCATAATGTATACTGTATGTCATGAAAAACTGCCTCCTCCTGCTGGAGTCAAATTGATTTTTTAAAAAAACCTAAAATACAATACTGGACCAAAAATCCATAAATTAATTTCTGAGATACTTGAAATTAAAATTAATACAAAACCTAAAACATACTTGCTAGGAATATTAGATTATTATTTAGAAGGGGAGGAAGGGAGTATATTTTTTTTATTATTATTGCTGCCAGAATAGTTTATGCAAAAAAATGGAGAGAAGAGGATACTCTGGATATATTGGATTAGATATTAAAAAATGTATGACCTTATGGAAAATGATAAACTGACCCAAGTGATCAAATATAGATCTATAGATAAATTTTTAAAAGATTGACTGATGATGACAGAACATTTAAAATCAAATTGAGGTCAAATAACAGCTCAGGTGGTAAAATAGGATTATGTTAATAAAATCATATAGATACATATACATATAGACATGTGAAAATAGATATCATTAAATATGTAAAGAGTTTGTTTCTTTAACATTGCCACATTACAAATATGATAAGGTTACATGCGGTAGAAGAATAATTTTACTTTTTAGTTGGTAAATAGACTATGAATATTGGAGAATAGCAAAAACTTAGAGGATAGGAACTTGTTATTATTATCTTTAAAAAAGAAAATAAAGTTATTCTATGTTATTCTAAGTAATCTAAATTTGATGTGATTGTTTTGTAAAGATTACTAAATAAATTGACCCCAAAATATCTGAAATACAATGAAATAAAGCTCAGCCATATCTTATTTTTGGTGGTCTTAGAAATTATGTGAAACCTTACTGGGTATATAAAAATATCCTAGAACTTATTTCAGGAGGTGGCGGGTGGCTAATGTTTTAACAGTGTACTGTATAGATCTCCAATAACGTAAAGACTGCTGAAGTCTGTAAATTAAAACTCAGTGGCTAAATTAACCAACTTCCAGCTGCAGTCTTCAGATGTACTAAAAGTGTGTTTCTGTGTTCAAAATATTCCACCACCACCCCCGTAAATATGCAAACATTATGAACAATCTTTTTCCTTATGACCTTAATCCATTTGATGGCCTCTTTAGCTCCAGAGGGGAGCTATTCTTACTTTGTAATTTCAAAGCAAGTCAGCTGTGAAACGGTATTATCATTTCCCCCCTTCACCATAGAAGCAAATTCATGGGAGCTTTACAGAAGTTGAGTCCACAGCAATTCCACTGTCATCTTTCCACCTGACAGCAAATGACATGCCATTGGCATTAGCAGAGTGATTGGAAGTGATGTTGCAGAAACTCAAGAAAGCCAACATGTTTCCACATGTGGAATTGAAGGGCAAATCTGCCAATACATCTTGAAGAGCATCTGTTTTCAGAGAGTCAGGTTGGGGATGCAGCAGTGAAACAGCCATATTTGTAACCTCTCAGCGTATCCTTCTTTTTTCTATTTTTAAAAAATACAGAAGGGAGGATAAAAGTCAAATGCACCATCAAGTCTGTCACACCAATACACTGAGGGATTTTCCTTGTACACTTCTTTCATCAATCAGGTTCCATCTGCCTTCTGAAGCTACTCTCTCTTTCTCGTTCTCTGTATATGTATATGTGTATGTGTGTCTATATAATATGAATATAATATAATTACAGTGTCACTATGTACCCTGGGAGTAATATAAAAACATTTTGTGTTTACATTTGGGTTCTGTTTTTCATTTTCTGTTAACACCTGCCACCCCAGGAAGTTGAATTGGGAAAGTGAGGTCAAGAAGGACCAGGGGTTCACTATGAATAGTTGTGTTTGACCTTCTTGAAACAACAACCACAATAATCACAACAATCAACCTCAAACATAGCTGATACAAAGGCACTTTAGGCAGAAGCGCTTTGTATGACAACAAAGACTGTAGAATTTTTAACATGCTTAAAGCCACTCCATCCCTAGCACTTTTCCTTGATGAGCATGCATGCACACAAATGTATATCTATGGCACCATACAGACAGCCAAAATAAAGCTGCTTTGGGTCACTTTGGAGATTAAGGCGCAGTACAAACTGCCCCAAAGGGGCAGCCTGCACCCGCCCCTTTTCATGGTGGATTGGGGCCAGGCCAGCCTCACCGGCACCGCTGCAGCCCCAATTGGCCGTTTTTCCTGGAAAATGGGTGCCCTTGCACCTTAGGTGCCAACAGCACCCCGGCACTAAAGAGGAGAAAAGGGCAGCTGCCGCAGTCCCCTACATCATTGGCGTGGCTGCTTGATTGCCACTTCAATAATGCGAGGGCCCAAAAGGAGCTCCGTTACAGAGCTCCTTTCCGTGCCTCCAACAGGTCGCCGCAAGCAGCTTGGGGCGGCCTGGACACATCACACATACACCGCACTGTTTGGATGGGGAACGTGCGTGACATCATCATTATGCACGCCGTGTAGACATTGCCATGTAATGATGGTGCCCTCCACACGTACTAGGTTTAGGGAGCGTGTGGCTGGTGCACGCTCCCTAACCCTAGTATTACCAGGAGCACACCGCTTTATGGTGGTGTGTACTGGCCCTATATGATGCATGCGTCCTAAGAGTCCATAAGCATCCTAAGAGTCCTAAGGACTGAAGCGTGGCTCTGGTGCAGCTTCCAGACTCTTAGGACGCATGCATCATTTAAACAGCATCCCTCCAAAGTGACCCAAAGCAGCTTTGTTTTAGTCTGTCTGTACGGGTCCTATGTGTCTATAAGTATTGAAAGAAGAGATGGATTGCACAGCTGGGGGAAACATCTGGATGCCACTTCATTAAGACTTCAGTCAAAAATGAAAACTAATAGTCTTGCCTCAGTGCATTGTGCAAATCTCTAGTACTTTCTTAATATGTCATTGTGAAAGAGAATGCAAATATATATATGGTTTTGTAAAGAGTTTTATACTGAAGATGAGAAAATCAGATTATATTTTCCAATATTTTACAGATTAAAACCAGGGCATGTGTGGTCAAGAAACATTAGGGTGTGGTCAACATGACAAAATTTATTAATGTGGAAGAACACACAAGCTAGGAAAAGCTACTTTTGCCTGAGTCTTCTGGGAAGAGCAGCATTCCACTCCTTCCTCTCCTCTTCCTCTTACAGAGTTAACTGAGTGCAAGCCACTTGTGGACTTTGAACTTGGTTTGCAGCAAGTGAAGTAAAGAGGAAAGCGAGAGGAGGAGAGGGAAACTGGGACATTTTAAAAGCAGCTGAAAATGTAAGAAAACAGAGGATTCATTGGGACTTTCTCTGCCAAGTTTGGACTGTCCCTGACAAATGCGGACAGTTGGAGAATATGGAATATATACAGTATGTTTTCCTGTTGAAGCTTTACTGGATTGTGAACAAGTTTTCTCAGGATGAACATTCCCAGAATCCTCCCATCAGCCATGCAAAATCTCTGACTGGAACAGCTGAGTTCTAGGGTCTATAGATTCTTGGTAAGGAGATCTAAAACACACATGAAATAAAAGCATGTAAAAATTCACAGACCAACAAAATTACAAAATTACTAACATATCTTATAATCACTTTTTTGACAGTAGGCAAGGAGATAGCATGTTGAAATGTGCTTTTACCTAGATTAATTTTATTTTTTGTAAACTATCTGGAGTCCTAGTTTTGGGCAAAAATCACAAGGTAAGTGAAATATGATTACAATTGTGATTATATTACTAATAAGATACTGACTAATGTAAATGTACTGAGTTCCTTTACAAAGTTGAAACTATCATGATAATGACTACTACTAATAATACTGTGCATTATTTCAAAGAATACATGTACACAATTTTAAATTGTTGTAGCTTTTCAAATGCTTGGAAATGTTGTTTTGCTTAATATGTTTTGTCTTGATTAAATTACTAATGTTTTTAATATGGAAGTGTTTAAATTGTTTATATTCCTTGCTGCCCCGAGGTTCCATGATAAATGTCAATGAGAAATAACACGACATTAAACCAAACAGAAAGTTGACAAAACACCCTCCTTTTTTACTTTTGGAACTTCCCCAAAAGTAAAAAGGAGTGGGTTTTGACGACTTTCTGTTTGGATTAATGTCGCATTATTTCCCATTGATGCCAATGTAGTCTAAAAAACTACACACTTTTGCGGGTTATTTTTACTTTTTGTTCGGGTTAACCCTGAATGTTGTGTGAAAAACAGCCTGCTTTTGTGGGTTGTTTTCACTTTAAACCCACTTTCTTTATGGGATCCATCCCATGTAATAAAGTCCCAATGAAAACAAGCAAATGGCTGCTGAAGAATTAAGGATCTCTGGGATCAAAGCTGTGTTAGCAGGCAAGCTTTTTAAACTCTCTCCCCATCCCAGTGACTTGCTGGGACTCAAAGGAAGCTAAAGCTCCTCTCCCACCCCATGATTTATAAGTCCTGCCGGAAGAGATATGTTTTGACTGCCTTTTTGAAGCAATCAAGACTAGTAATACTTCGTATCTCTTCTGGCAGGCTATTCCATAATTTGGGAGCAGCTGAAGAGAAGGTCCTCTGGGTAACTGCAGCCAGCCTAGTTTTAGCTGGCTGCAGTAAGTTTTTATTTGAGGACCTCAGTGTGCAGGACGTATTATATGGAAGAAAACGATCCCGTAGGTAGGCTGGACCTAAGCCAGAAAGGGCTTTAAAGGCTACAACCAACACCTTGTATTGTGCCTAGAAATGACTTGAAGGCACACAACAACAAAGGCCATTATTTTGTAAAAAAGAAATAAATGTTTAATTTTTTGTTCTTACTGTTCTTTACATGTTGCTGTCAATATTTTAATAGATAAGGACCTAACCATAACAATATCATTGTTTGAGGAAGAATATTGGTTATAAAAAGGGGAGGAACCCTGAGAGATGTCATACAGATTAGAAAAAATTCCATCTAAAAAATTCCGTGCAGGTCGCCCCTTTCCCTGACAGATCAGGGCCTCAGCTGCCACAGCGGCAGCTCTGGAGGCCCTGATCCACCGCTTCCTCACGGCCTGGAAAGGGGTGTCCTTGGGGCTTCATGCCCCAAGGACACCCCGATAGCGGTGGGGAAAGGGAGAAAGGGGCCGCCCATTTAAAGACCACGCCAGCAATACGCACTGCAGAAGGAGCTCCAAAACGGAGCTCCTTCTGGCACCACTGAAAGGGCACCACAAGCACCCTGCAGCAGCACCAGGATGTCATGTCCATGCCGCGCTGTTTGGCTGCGGCGTGGCTGTGACGTCGTAATGGCAGCACCCATGTAGACAGGGCGCCGCCATTACAACACTGTGGTTATGTGCTAGGGTTGCGAGATGTCTGGAAAGGACACCCCGAGGCAACCCTAGCACGTATCCAGGGCGGCGCTTTGTGCTGGTCTGGATACCGCCTAAATTTCAGTTAATGATTTTAGGGCCAAAATGCAAATACCATACTTTAGAAGTCAACTTTCAGCTCCAGTCCTGAAGGGATTCAGTATGAAGCTTTTACTTTGCAATGATACTGGAAGTTTATGGGAAGTTCAGATAACAGTGGAATTGGAAGGGTAATATGTACCAGCATGTCCCACTGAGGTTCTGCTGGCAAGTATCCCAAAAGCAAAATCGGTGATATTAGACTTTGATGCTGATAACGGCTTTATACTTCTTTGCTTTGCTCCTTCTACTGGGCAACCTTCTGAAATTCCACTTTGACATTAAAAGAATCAGCCAGAAGCCCAGATGATATGAATGATTTATGTCTTTTAAACCTAAACTAGAAGCAGAACTTACAGCCATCTGAATACATTTTATTTGATTAGTTTAAATTTACATATATGAAGTTCTGCTTAGGTTTGTGATTTTCGTGGGCTAAAAGGCCAGTACAATCTATCAGAGCAACAGAAACTGAATAATTACCAAGTGAAAAAATGTATATCAAGCTGCCAGTAAATGAAGCATCACAAATCTTTGTGAAATAACCATATATATAATGGTGACTGGATGATAATGTATCATATGCTGTAGAATGTATTATGTGATTGGATGAGTGATGCATTTTTAAAATCCTGAATCTTGACAACATATATAACTATGTTACACGAGCTGTAAGTAGTTGTGCAGACAGGTAATATATGTGAATCACTGTTACAGCATTAATTTATTTCTGTTTCCAGATAAACATACAGTAATAGTTTAACTCAGATTGCAGGGTGCAGTTTTACACACCTAAGTCCTCAGTGACAAAATTTATAATGATAACTTGCTACAAAGAATAATCCATAGACTAATGGATTAAAAATTCAGAAGAAAATATTGGCCCTGTACAGACAGGCCAAAATAAAGCTGCTTCAGGTCACTTTGGAGGTATGGTGTTTCAATGATGCATGCGTCCAAAGAGTCTAGAAGCTACACCAAAGATGCATTCCAGTCCTTAGGACTGGAGCGTGGCTTTGGTGCGGCTTCTGGACTCTTAGGACGCACGCATAATTGAAACAGCATACTTGCAAAGTGACTCGAATCAGCTTTATTTTGGCCTGTCTGTATCAGGCCATTGTTTGGTCCCAGTCTGTCTGTCTCTCTCTCTCTCTCTCTCTCTCTCTCTCTATATATATATATGTTTATGTGCTGGAAAAAATCAGGATGAATTTGATTTCATAAGTCTATGGGTGTAGCATTTTGTCCAAAAGGAGCAGGTAACATATTTTTAAAATAAGCGTATCATGATATTCTCGCAAACAATATTAACTTAGAAGTCATTTCCTGTCTTTGATCACATTTTCTCCTTGCCTCTCCAAAAGTGATAACCTCTTTGTCACAGGAAACAGCAATAAATCCTGCATAGTTGTAGCTTTTGAATGAGCAGAACTTGCCTGCTTTGTGCAGGAGTCAGGTAAGGATTTTAACTGGACCTGTTTTTACCAGTTTCATCACACTGAGAGGTGATCAATTCTCTCTTCATCTTCTTTCCTGTTACAGTAAGGCAGTATCCTAGTGAAACTGAATACTGCCTACATCAGACTTCAAAATGTCAGGCACACTTTATAGGTCCTCCCTTCACTGTTGTATCTGCAGCTGCTTTCCAATTTTTAACCTCCAAAGTAAGAGGCAATCCAACCCAAATGTAGCCTGTTTATGTCTTGCCTTTTTTGGTGAAAGAGATTGGGATGAGCTTATCTCCCCTGCTGAAATCAGTAGGATGGGAAAGTTCTCAAGGTGGACTGGATTGTGCTCCAGTGTATGGGTGGGGGCTGGAGGGTTCATTTCCATTCACAATAGAGCTACATTATCCATTGATAATTACAATTTGCCTCGCACCCTCAGAACATCTGGGCAGCAACTGCTGAAGGTGCCTGGGGCCAGGTTAGCTTCTACTTCAAGAAGGGCCTTTTCCACAGCTGCCCCAGCCCTTTGGAACACGCTGCCCACGGAGCTCCGCTCATCTACCACCCTGGCCCAATTTAGGAAGGATCTCAAAACCTTCCTATTCAAGCAGGCATTCCCCGATTAAATATCCTGTGGGCCTCCCTCCTCTTCCGTGGCCATGAGGTTGGGCTAAGGGGCTTTTATTGCTGTTGTTTTTAGATTGTTGTTTATTGCTGTGTATGTATTTTAACTTTGTAATTGTTTGCACTCGTTGCATTATTGTAAGCCGCCCTGATCTCTTGGAAGGGCGGGATATAAATAAAGATTTTATTATTATTATTTATTATTATTTATTACATTATCCATTGATAATTACCATTATCAGTAATTGTTTGGTGTTCTGCATTCTGCATCAGTTGCCAGCCTCCTCCTCCACTCAGACACCACAACATGCTGTATTCCCATGTATTCAACATTTAATTACAAGTCACTGCTTTAATTTTACTCTTCAGAGGATCAACACAGGAAGATTTACAAAAAGATTAAGGGGTTTTCCTCTGTCTTTACAAGGGATTATTTAGATTATTTAAGGCATTTGCTTCAAGGCACCAACCAAGCTAAGAAATATAGAAGTATTGAAGCCATTGAGGGCATGTAATCTGCAATGATAGCACCTCTTTCACAGATATTGTTTCTGGTAGATTATTCTAATTTTGGAGAGCTTTGTTTCTTAATAATTGCCTCTCATGATACTGAGTGCTAGAAATTTCTCTTGAAGAGCTCCCAGCAAAAATAATGGGGCATGTAATTGTGCCGTGCACCCCCCACACTGCTGCGAGCATGCACCCCATTATTTGCTATGGGGCTTGAGCATATGTTCTTTTCCCCATTTACAGGAGAGTCCAGAATAAATCCCCTGTGTATGGAGAGGGTGGACTGTATAAGTTAAGGACATTTGCTGATGATTTTGTTGACTGTGGAAAAACACAGGCAAAATAGAATGCTTGGGGCAGCCAATAAGAATCAGTCTGGAAAAAGGTGGTGGCTGCTCTCATGAGTGAGTATAAAAGGAGGAGAATCCAATGATATAGGAAGAGTGTATAGATTACCACACCACACTCCACTTCTGCTGCTCTGGCTCCCTCCTGTTGCATTTTGGGATTTGCAGTTTAAGAAGTGGCATTTAGAATTCTCATTCAGAGAGTTCTTAGGCCTCACTGAAACCCCAAAATGCAACAGGAGGCAGCCAGAGCAGTAGAAGTGGAATAGCAGCACTATAAGGAGCTTATCACATGAGTGCGTATGCTCAAGCCCCATTGGATATAATGGGGCTTGTGCATGATGCGTAGCACAGTGTGTGCAGTGCAGGCATGCACACCATTCATTCTCCTGTTGCACAGCTTTCAGCATAAGCTGGAAGCTGTAAAAGGCGCCCGCGAGTGCACTGTATTTGAATGTGTGTTAGTATTTTGCATGATTTGCAGAATGGAAATCTGCCTGAGGAGGGGATTTATAAAAAGGGAGCTAAACTGAGGAAGTTAAGCTGTGTATTGTTAGTGTTACAAATAACCTGAGGAGTTAACAGCGAAGGAAGCTGGGTATAGATTCTGTGTGAATCAAGACAGGAAAGACATAGGGTCTTTCACACAGAGGAGGCAAGCATAATTAAATTGTGATTAAATTGTGCTAATAGGGGAAATTATCATAACCTCATGTTGTTCTCCCGTTCATGTCCCGTGCGTAAACTGTAATGGGCATGTCATTAGGTAATAAACATTATTATCCAAAGACACATCCATTACAGTTTATGCATGGAACATGAACAGGAGAAGCATGCGGGGTGTGATAATCTCCCCCCCCCATTGTGCTATTAGCGCCATTTAATCACGATTTAATTATGCTTACCTCCCATGTGAAAAAGTCGATAGAGTCAAGTGAGAAGAAGTAGTAAATTTGTAACAACTGAAGTAATTCATATATTGTAACACAATCTTGAGAACCATCCACTAAGAAAGATACAATATTAGGTTTTGAATGTAAATATAGTTCAAATCAACAAAACCAAAAATCTTTTTCAGGAAAAATGGCCTTTTTTAAAAAAACTTTTATTAGAGTTAAAAAGACATTTACATATACATCAAAATAACATTTTAGATATTTTCTCTTTACATATACAATAATAAACCATAAAAAAGAAAAAAGAAAAAGTATCTATTTCTAAATCATTTAAACTTTCTTCTAGATTGATCTACTTCCTTCTCCGTTCTTCTTCTCCTGTACTTTCTCTACTCTTGTTTACTGAACTCTTATATCACTCTAAATCTTTTTACCTGTAATCTTAATTTATCTATATAGCTATTCCCCCTATTTAAGTTTATTAGATTCTCTCGCACTTCCTAGTTAACTACCCAAAAAACTAAATATATTTATTATATTTCACTATGTACACATTAACTGTTCAGATAATGAAAAAAAGGTGAACATTAAATTTTAAATACATATACATATATATATACAAATTATCTTTCCCTCATCTGGCACCCATCTCTATTCATTTCCTTTTGTATGTATTTAAGCCAGCTTTCCTAGTTCTCCTCAAACGAATCTAGGGATTTATTTTTTAACAAATACGTCAATTTATCCATTTCAAAGAATTCCATCATTTTCATCTTCCATTCTTCTACTGCCGGACAATCTTTCCCCCCCTAATATTTGGCGTATATAACTCTTGCTGCAATAATTGCAAATAATAAAACCTTTCCATCTTTCTTTTCCATTTGGTCATTATTTATCATATTCAGGAGATACATTTTAGGCTTTGGATCTTCTTTAAGATTGAGCATTTTCTTTACTTCAATATGAATGCTATTCCAAAACTTTTTAGCCTCTATACAGTCCCACCACATATGCATATAGTTACCTACTTTTTTCTCACATTTCCAACATAAATTTTGATTCCTTTTAAACATCTTTGCCAATTTAAATGGAGTAAGGTACCATCTAAACATAGATTTGTAAATATTTTCCTTCATATCTAGACTTAACAATTGTTTAATTTTTCTCTTCCAAAGCCTTTCCCATTCCTCTAATTGGATTGCTTCATTTAAATCTTTGGCCCATTTTATCATATACTCCTTAATTGTTTCTTCTTCATATTTAACTATTAATTGATATAATTTTGAAATTCATTTTTTGGATGCTTTAATATTTTTTCCACTTTGGGAGTACCTTCACCAATTCCAACCTCTTTCTTATCTTTCACAAACCTTTCTTTAAAAATGGCCTTTTATAGATTATATTAATACAAATATTCTATCCATTTCTCCCCCATTTAGCCATTGGCCTTTATGCTCTGGTCTATTTCTAATAAACTGAACCTTAAAATTTTTTAACAACAGATGTTTTTGCATGATGTGAAAGTTTTTATACCATTGTTTTATAATTGTAAGAGTTTGTATGGTTTTAATCATTCTTTTTTTATTTCCCTTTGTAAAATTTTATTACATTTCTTAATTTAAAAAAGTTCTGAATGTAAATAAAATTGTTCTTCAAGTTCAACAAACAGTGGCCTGAAGTAATTTACAGTTAACATCAAACACACTACCAAATATTTTAATATATTACTAAAAGTAATAAGACCTAATATTAACAAAGACACTTCAGATAGTTGTAGTGGTAAGGATTGCTGTTACATTGGTGCCATTGGTCCGAAAGACCCATTGTGTTGGTGTCAGAGAGAATGTGTGATCAAGCAAGTCTCCACAGTGACAATGATAGGAAAGCATTTGGAAAGTACAGATGCATGTCCAGAGGAAAGTGACCAAAATGGTGAAAGGTTTGGAAACCATGCCTTATGAGGGGAGTATTAGGATGTTGGGTATGTTTAGCCTGAAGAACAGAAGGTTAAGAGGTGATATGATCGTCCTTTTTAAATATATGAAGGGGTGTCATATTGAGGCTGGAGCAAGCTTATTTTTTACTGCTCCAGAGAATAAGATCCAGAACAATGGATTCAAACTAGAGGAAAAGAGATTCCACTTCAAACTTAGGAGGTACTTCCTGAGAGTAAGATCTGTTCAACAGTGGAACACTTTCCCTAGGAAAGTGATGGACTCCCCTTCTTTCAAGGTCTTTAAAAGATGCTGGATAGCCATCTGTTAGGGGCACTTTGATTGTGAGTTTTTGCATGGCAGAGCGTTCTCTATGTTTCTATTATTCTAAGTGTTAATAGAAAAATTAAGACAATTTGGAGTGTTGGCTGGCTTTAAGATTATTAATAATAAAAAGACAAAGATATTAATGAAAAATATGAATACAGAAAATCAAGCAGAGCTGATGGACTAAACTTGTTTTAACATTGAGAAGAAAATTAAATACTTAGCTATTTGTATGGCAAGGGAAAAAAACAAGAGTTAAGTATAGAGTACAGTATTACAAAGGAGAGAGGAATACTGGATTTGAAATTGTATTTTGCAGACTGCTGTTTGATTTGGATAAAAGACTGGATGATGCCGAGAAATAAAAGATTACCAGAGTTGCAAGGATACAACCTGATGTTTAGATGGCATAGATTTTATGGTATGATGAAGTTATTTTGATTTCAAAAATCATTTTATGAAATGTGCCTTGCTGAGAATATGGAATAGACATAAATACAGATTATATCCAAAAGTGGCTTTATAGGTCTCAGCATAAGAAGCTTCTTATAGAAGAGAAACATGGCTAATGCATCATTCAGAGGTGCCAGGGTGAATACAGAATCAAACAAAAAGAGCAATTACAACGAGAAGGACACAGTTTTCAATGGCATTCTTATTTACAATTAGTGGAAAGATATAAAATGAACAAAAAGATGTATGGTTTTGAACAATGTTAAACAGAATATGAAGTGCAGTTGTGCACAGGTGATATACATTTAGTAGCTAAAATGCATAAACTTTTGTTGAAGCTTGAAATGGAAGACAAATAAGTTAAAGAAAGTATCATAAAAAGGACTATGAAATTTGGTTATTTTTTTTAAATTACACCCACAGTAGACAAGATTAAAATACATTAAAAACATAGCAGGAGAGAAATGTTTGCTGTTCACTTAAATGCCAGCAAACTTCCCTTGGAAGGGAGTTCCACAACCAGGGCATAGGTAAAGGTTTCCCCTTTGACATGTTTGTCTAGTCGTGTCCAACTGTTACTAAGATGAAGAGCCAGCATTGTCTGAGGACTACTCCGATGATCATTTTGCCAGTATCACTGCACCAAATGCTGTTACCTTCCTGCCAGAGTGGTACCTATTTATCTACTTGCATTTTTACATGCTTTCAAACTGCTAGGTTGGCAGAAGCTGGGACTGGTGACTAAAGAATCTTTCAAATGTCCTTCTTCCAGACAGTCTAACGCTTTATATGTAATGAACAGTACATTCCATTGAGCCTGGAACAAACGGGAGGCTCACATAAATTAAACAGAAATATTCTCAAATGGTTAGAGAAGTGAGAACCTGAAAATATTATTTTAGCTGTAGCAATTTGTGGCAGCTGCAGTTTCTACAAGGTTTTCAAGGGCAGCCCTGAAAGTGGCCTGTATGCAAAAAGATTATTTGCATTCCCACCCTTCACCCACCCTCAACATGGTAACAGAGGATATTTCAGCAATGACTGCAGTTCCAGGAACAAACAAACAAAAATCAATACTTGCTGTATTGCACTGATGTCAAGCTCTGACCTACCCTAAAGCAGCAACAGCTAGTATACTCAGGTGCAATGTAATGGTTTTCATGCAATACTGAATTTGCCCCTCTCAGAGCCCAAGCCTAGGTGAAGAAAGAATTCATTTTATATTGCCCATTTGGTAAGGGTTTTCATGGATTCCAGTCATTCTTAGCCAGTGGTCATTTATGTTACCAGTCATCCTGTATTCCCAGCTTTCATTAAAAAGAAAGACAGAGAAGGGTAAGGGGAGGGGGACTGAGAGATGGGCACAGAAAGCTTTGGTATGGTAATGTTCTCATGAAACAGGATTTAAGAACTTGAAACCTGAATGGAGGATGCCTATTTCCCCCCATACATTGCCTCTTGGAGAAAGGAAGATGTTAAACCAACAGTTGAGATAAAATGTTTCAAACAAGAAATCACTTAAAGCCAGTTCACACTCATGAGCTGTGAAGGTGACCATTGCATTGGTATCATGGAGGAAAAAGTGTCCAAGCTTAAAGTTCATTCCCAGATTGTCCCGAGTATGAACAAGCCCTATGCTGATTCATTATACACACCTTTAAATAAAAGTGGTCAAACAGAAATTGCACAGAACTCAATTGTGCTATCATGTTTCAAACAACCAGTTTGTTTGCTTTTTACAATTATCTAAAGCAAATTGGTGTGTGTGTATCCTCATACTATGGTTTTCCAGTTTCAGCACTACAATCTGTAAGCACAGTTCCAGGAATTGACTGCAAATTGCTGCACACTTTTTAAGGTATTGTTCGCCATAGTCACAGTTCTTGAGGGATGAAACAAACACTTTCAGGGCCATTTATGCTTCAGGAAGATTTTGATAGCAAGAAACACTTGTTTCCATAATTGAAGAAATTAAGCCCAGGGAGGTCACCAGAGGTTTCTATTTATGGAAATCTCAAAGACTGGATTGCTTCAAAGCTTGTGAACCTTCAACATAAAAATTGCTTCCATGTCAGGAAAAGTATGGCGCTTTACAGACCACCCAAAGGGGCAGTCTGCCAGCACCGTGTTTGCTGCGCAAGGGAACCGCAGTGGACAAACTGCGCGGTTCCCCAGCACAACAAGAAGAACCCGCAAAAAGCAGGTTCTTCTTGCGGCGCCATTGTGATGTTGCAAGGTGCCAATGGTGCCCTTGCAGCGTCACAAGGGTGCCAAGATGTGCGAACACTAAGCATCCATCACATCAAAATGGCAGCGCCCATCTGTATAGGGTGCTGCCATTTTGACGCCCTCGTTATGTGCGAGGGACAAGGCGCGACAGGAAGTGCCGTCCCTCATGCGCAACGACGGTGCCCAATAGGGCCCATCCAGAACGTGCCCCTGTAAAGATCACATGGCAATGTATGGGTTAAATACACTGATTCAGTAGTTTTCAAAAAAAGTAGCTGTGTTAGTGTCTTGCAGCATGCTGCAGTGGAGAGTGATATTAAAGCCTCAGGTATAGAGCATATGTTTGCAGTTGTGAGAGTGGAATAGCATGTAATAGGACCAAGAAAGGTGGAAAACACTGCCTTTTGAAAAATTTGGGCCAAGAGCCATGATTTGCATCTTTCTGGAGCCTTCCTATTATATTCTATCCCACTCACACAACAGTATAAATATGCTTTATACCTGAGGTGTTGTACTACATCTGAAGAAGTGAGTTTAAATTCATGGAAGATCATGCTAAAATAAAAAACAAATTAGTCTTAAAGATGCTGTTTACATTCCATTTTTTCTCTCCCTCTTCATTCCTCCTTTTTACTGAAGCAGCAGTAACCAGTCATAGAATCATAGAATCATAGAGTTGGAAGAGACCACAAGGGCCATCTAGTCCAACACTCTGCCATGCAAGAATACACAGTCAAAGCACTCCTAATTTTGGAAGCTGGCCATCCAACCTCTCTATAGAAACTTCCAAAGAAGGAGAATCTACCCCAAGGCAGGGTGTTCTAATGTCAAACAACTTTTACCTTCAGGAAGTTCTTCCTAATGTTCAGGTGGAATCTCTTTTCCCTTAGTGTGAATCCATCGTCATTTCAAGAGATTGAATATCACAGCAAGGATCATCTGGAGCAAGCCAGCACTAAAGAAATTGGCTCTCTCATGTACTAGTCAAGACCTTTTCTCTGCAAAGAAAGTGAAAACTGGTCCTGAGGAAAGGGAAGGGATTTGATAACCTCATGGGAAGGGAGAGGGGCTTGAAAGATGGGCTCCCATACCCTAACATAATCCAAACCATGTGATTTATTATTTTGCTAACTTACAGGTTCTGGTATGTCCTTTTGGAATTTTGGAAAATGAAGCAGCTCATTTTCAGCTTGTGCAAACATATCAGTTGTTTCCCTCCAATTCAGTTCCCTTTGGGCATTTGTAAATATAGTGTATACATCTCCAAAAAGAAGAAAAGCTTGCTAAATCCTGTCCCTGAAATGTCTCAGAGTTTAGAGAAATGCTGAGTGCATTAGGGGGGCATTCACACTTACTTTTTTGTTCTGTGGAGATCCAGATCTCCATGGTGATGCAATCCTAGGTTGATGTTCCCACTACATTTTCCATTCCCAAATCTCTCCATGGCATTTTAACCCTGTTGCCATTCACACTTACCATTGGGGTGATTTAAAATGGAGGTGCCTCCATTTCCAGGAATGATGCAGTGTGATCTAAATCAATTTGGTAGCGTACTCACACTATGAAAGATGTGGATCATTGCAGCTCTTAAAAAAAAAAGATGTGGGGAAAAACCTGATATCAAATATAATGGATTAAGTGGAGTTAAATGGGTTTTCCTGTAGATCCCCCACAAACTGCATGGACTGCAGTCACAATGATGTGAATGCCATGAAAATAACTGGGTTTCACACTGGGTTATTTTTGTAGTGTGAATGGGGCAAAGGACACAATTGTCCCTTTGAAACTAGTTAGACTTCAGCATCTGAGACTGCAGTCAAGAGCACATGCACCTTAGATGGTTTGGAAAGCACAGGAGTTTTCTCCAAAGTTGAACATGCTTAGAATATGGTAGCGTTTCATTTTTACTTTATTTATTTTTAAAGCTTTCATTCTATAAATCTATTTTTAAATCTTTCATTTATCTGTCATGGGGGCAGCTGCATCCATATCTAAAATGTCAACAGCAGGCCAAAGTATCACCTACCAAACTGGGAACCTCAGTTCTAAAGGGAACCTCAAAGAAATATCCCCCATGCCATACTTTCATTCTAATATTTATATTCCTGTCATTTCCTGTCAAAGGAATTTGCTCAAAAGTAGTGCAATATTCCAAATCTTACACACACGCATGGAAGCTCAGGTCTATTTCAAAAGCATCCAAGTTATCGTTCTTCCTTTGATTGCTCTGCTGGCACAGAACAAACAATTCTTTCAAGTAACCCATAAAAATAAAATAAAACCAGCAGATATTACATTGAGCCTCAGATCTTCTACTCCAAATACTAGGCAGGAATGAATGTTTATGGCTAATGCAGTAAACCACAGAAAATAAGATTTTGTAGTGAAAACATTGATAGACCCTTAACTATAATAGTGCCCGCTGGCATCAGTGTAATTAAACTGAGCAGAACAACTATTAGTCATCTTAATTCATATACACATTCCTTGTTTAGTACAATAAAAATTACAAAGCAGGAATGACACTTAATTAGGAGGCCTGGGAATTGATGTCTAACTGTATTTCATTTATTTTAAATGCCTTTACCTAGATTTAATTTCTGTTTTATATCTAGGTCTGTGTTTTTATAAGGCTGTACACCTATTATAGCGATATAAATTAAATACCTTAAGGACATTGCTAAAGCATTGCTAAGAAGTAAACATGTAAAGCATGATGGCTTTCTTCAGCAGACAAAATTAATAAGCTGTAACGTTTTCTCAAATAAGAATAAAGCCAAGGTTAATTATAAAGTCAGAGACTGCTTTTTATCCATTTTTAGCAGCCAAAGATAGTTTCACTGGAGCTTTCTATTCTACTCCTTGGAGAAACTACATTATTGTCTGTCTGCTCTTTTCAACCTTTTATTTGTATTTTCCTCTTTGATCAGAAAAGTAAGAATGTTCCTAATCATTTGTTTTCTATTTTATGTTTCCTTTGTTTGTCCTATCTATCTTTCTATATCTAGGATTGTCATACTATGATTTTACATATGGTTTTACATTTATGTAACCAAATTTACATATTGTATAAATTAATAGTTAATTATACCAGTCATCACTGGAAATGGGAATGGTAAAACAAACACATTCCTGCTAATTCCCTACTCAAATAAATAAATAAATAAATAATCGATCAACTAAGTTGGCCAAATGTAAAAGAGCTGTGAAAGAGACCAAGGCTCTTAAGTTAAAGACAATTGCCAAATACAACAGCATAACAGATATTGATCTCAAGTAATCAAAGCTTAGGGAGCCTAGTTTTTGGAGTCCTAGTCTTTGGAGCAACTGAAAACTATCTTGTTCCATCCTCAGTATGACATTTGTTCAGATATTAAAACATGTCTACCATGTCACCTCTTAACCCTCTTTTCTCCAGGCTAAACATACAAAGCTCCCTAAGTCTCTCTTCATAGGGTATGGTTTCCAGACCCTTCACCATTTTGGTCGCCCTCCACTGGACACGCTCCAGCTTCTCAACAGCTTCAGGCTATCCATGAACTATGTGCACATATTTTGTGATTTTCCTCCTTCTTATTATTTGAATCGTTCCTATCATGCTGAATTTTAAGGGTGTGGCATTCACCGAGCTTGGGAAAGTTACTTTTTAGACTACATTTCCCAGGATCCCTAAGTCACTATGGCCAGTGGCTGTGCTGACTGGAAAACTCTAAGAAGTCTAGACCCAACTTTTCCAAGCTTTGGGAATTCCTCATGCCAAAAATGTGTCCAATTTTGCAATCACCTCCATTCCTTCCTTCATTCCCTCTCTCCTTCAGACCATTCTGACCATGCTTTAAAATTCACTCCATTGGTGCTGATGAGTGCACAGAACACATGAGGCTTGAAAAGTAAAATTAGAACAGGACAGTAACATCTGCAGCAGTACCTTATCACATGACACAGATAGTTCAGTAGCTGGTCTGTAGTCGATTTGTTGCTAGAGTGCTCTTTTTCTTTGATGGGCAAAACCTGTAAACGCTTCCCGATCACATTGCTTTTTCACTACTGAGCGAGTGTCATATGTTCCTTCAGAAGCAGTTCTGATATGCAAACAGTCCCATGATGTGAGCTGGTGTGATTATTCTCCTCTCTGCCTCTCCCCTTCACCCTCACTATTCCCACACAGACTGTTTTTCTTATTATTTTTCAATTTCTTTTCTTTTTTAACATAATGGATTGCCATGATCATGCACTTGTGCTAAAAAATAAAAATAAATACAGTGAAAGGCTTTCTGGGAAGGGCATAGGACTATGGGGGCTGGCATGCAGAAGATAGAGTTTGGGACAGAAGCAGAACCATGGCAATTTGGAACAGCTGTGTGATAATGAGTGTCCCCAAACTGGTATGTTTGCATTTCAAAGATTACCCAGACTGTGGTGCCTTACAAGCCTGGTGTGGTAAAGTCCAGGACACAACACCTGTGTATTGCACTGGCCTTTTGCAGTGCATCACAGTTGGGCACATCAAACCAAGAGAGAAAATGAAAGTAGCAGGGAAAGAATGTTGTCATGACATTTGGTGTATAAAGCAAGCAAACATCCTTGCCAGCTACTTGCTGAGACTGTCAGACATTCTTTTATATAAAAAAGCCCCTGCTAATGGTATTTCTGATGTTTCTTTTCCCCTCCTTTCTGCCCCTCCACAGCAGTTAGCAATCTGTTCAAAGCATCATTAAATTGTAATTATCCTTTAGTGCAGGAGAGGTCTCTAAAATGCCACCCTGCTGAAGCTCCATGACAAATCTCATTCCATTTAAGTGAAGATGTAATAGAGTAGTATCTCCTATGCTAGAATCAGGTAGATTGGAAAGAGAAAAAGAGTCCTTAATGAAAAAAATGTCTTTTTCCTAGTGGCATATGGCAGCTATTTTTAAAATGTTTAATATGACTAGAGACAGACCACCATTTTGTGTGTGTGTGGGGGGGGGGGGGGCTGGCAGTACACTGAAAGTGGTATGAGTGAGCCATCACCACTTTTGTTGAGTATGTATTGTTTCTATCCGATTGTAATCTCTGTGTTAAAGTGAGTTTTAAAATGCTATTATAATTATGCAAAACTTTCAACACTTTCATGTATGCCTCTTCCTATATGGCTTGAAGATTCTGGAGTTCATCACACAGGGGAACTCCCATGCAAAAATGGGATTTAAAAGGTAGAAAAACCCCAAAAAAGCAGGTTGATTTTCACATATGAAATTAAACTTGTGTTGACACAAACAGAAAGTAAACAAAAGCTGCTCCTTTTTACTTTTGGGATTTTCCAAAAGTAAAAAGGAGAGGCTTTTGTCTACTTTCCCTCCACTTTCTGTTCAGGTTAACATTAGTTTAACAATGACGTTGTGTGAAAATCAACCCGCTTTTGTGGGTTTTTTTCCAATTTAAACACGCTTTTGCACAGAATTTTCCTTGTGTGAAAAACTCCTCTGTCAGCTTTGTTTCCTCCCAAGTTATTTTATATACATCCGTGTGTTCTTATTGAAGAGATTTGGACATTTCTTGTTACATTCAGGGGGAAGGTAAACTGAGGCAAATGAAACAGAAGCTGTGCAAAATTTTCAACAGATAGCTTTTCCATCATAGAGAGGACCATGCATACCATCTACCTACTCAAGATGTATGTGTCTACCTTTTGATTTATGACAACCCCATGAATTTCATAAGGTTTTCTTAGGTAAGAAATACTCAGAGGTGGTTTGCAGTTCCTACCTCTGAAACATAATCTACAACACCTGGATTTGTTAGTGGTTTGCCATCCTAATAATATTACCCCCTTTCCCCCATTGATCGAGATTGAGGCAGGGGACTGCAGCAATTAACAAACAACAACATCAGTTAAAACACACAACAGTTTAAAAGGATAAATAAGATGTGCTCATATGAAAACAATCCACTTTGTCATTTAAAATTCACAATTTAAAAATAATTTGGATAAGCCTGTCAGAAGATATTCACTTCAATTCTCTTCTAAATTCAGACAGCATTTGCAGCTGTTGAATCTCTTCTGGCTTGTCATTCCACAGTCTAGGGGCGGCTGAAGAAATAGCCCCCTGGCTGACAGTTGCTAACCTACACCTGGCTGACTGGAGTAAATGTCCACCAGAGGACCTGAGTGTATGGACTGGATTACCAGTACTAACCAGATCTCATCCTGCTTAGCTTCCAAGATTATATGGGATCTGGCACCTTTAGGTTGTTTGGGCAGTCTGCTGAATACATGGAACTATAAAGCCTAGGAGCAGTCACCAAGAAGGCACTTGTGGGATTTTTACACCCTTAAAACCAGCTAATGTGAAATTGTCCACAATGTTCACTGTTGTCACCAAGAATGAGACCTTCCCCAGACCCTCCCCTCTGCCACCAGTGCAAGCAGTCCTCCTGTCCCCCTTGTGTGACTTCAGGGTTAGAAAAGTGAGTCCATGCCAGGAAATAGCTCCAGTTGCATTAATGGAGAACATGGGGAAAGGAAATCTCCTAAACAGAAACGTATCCATTTCCACTCTACCACAATTGCAGTGAGACTGCAGTGATATTGGGGTTCATGTGATATAGTCCATAGTTTTCCTGGAGGCCAAAGTAGTATAAAGATAAGAACAGCCTCTTTTATTTTTCAGACAGGTGCCCAAACCCCTTTAGAAATAATGATGATAGAGCATTTGAAGAAAATTCAGCACAATACCAATTAGGCATTTTTACACTTTAGATAATGGACTAGCTTTTCTGTTTTTTTTACTCCATTCTTATTTTCTTAGAAGACCTTTGCCATAGAACAGGAGCACAAAATACTTAATGAAAGCATTATGTTCAGAGCTGACAAATCTGTTAAATACTTCCTTTGTTAATGGAAAGCATTAAGTACCTTTCATTAAGTATTTAACAGATTTATCAGCTCTGAACATGATGCTTTCCTTCACCAAAGGACAGGCTGCAGAGTACCTCCATCTAAGTACCTAAGTACCTATAGAGAGATCTTTAGAATCTTGTATCTTTTCTTAGGCTGTTGCCACAGAACTGAAACAGATTATTCTCCATTATATGACTAGCTAATTCCAATTACTGAGGCTACTGTGCCAGCCTGGGTATGACACCTCTGGTTTAGTAATAAATTCATACAAGTTAACCAGATAAGTTATTTAGCGAGGTACAAGAGAGGCTTTAACGAATATAAATAGAATAATTAGGTTGCAATCCTACATATATATATATATATATATATATATATCTGGGAATAACTCTCATTGAATCCAACAGTTCTTAACTGGTGGTAGTCATGTGTAGGCTTGCATTATTCAGTTTTGATAAATTTTTGAGGATGAATGCAAAAAGCTGGCTCTAAGTATTTCCCTGATTATTTCGTATATTTATTATATTTTAATCCCACTTTCCCACTAAAAATAGCACTCATAGGCCAAAGTCCTACAGCAAGTAGCTCTGGGTCCTGCTCCCCACCCCACCGAACCCCCAGCAACTGTCAAAACCAAGCAGAGTCCTACAGCTATAGATTACCCATTTTAAGTCCTTGGGGCACAGTAGGTTATAAATGGTTCTGTTATCATTATCATTGCCATCAATCCTTGAAAGTACAGATTGAAGTTTTTCTTATCTGGAATTCCAAAATCTGAAATATTCCAAAACCTGATTTTTTTTATGGGTGGCTGAGATAGTGACCCTTTTGCTTTTTAATTATTCAGTGCAGCCAAACATTATTTCATGTAAAAAATTATTAGAAATATTGTGTATAAAATTACCTTCAGATAATAAAGTATACGGTGTATACAGTGAACTCTTGTTATATGCTGGGGTTTGGTTCCAAGATCCCCCATGGATAACAAAACTCATGGATTCTCAAGTCACATTAAATATAATGACATAGCAAAATGGTGTCCCTTGTTAAAAAAAAATAGAAAATCAAGGTTTGATATTTGAAGTTTATACTTTTTTGGAACATTTTCAAATCGTGGATGTTTGAATCTGTATATAAGAAATCCGTGCATAAGAAGGGCTGACTGTACATAATAAGAAAATGTGATATAAAACTACCTCTAACATGCAAAAATGCACTAAAAATTACAAAGCAGTGACAACTCTAGGATTTCACATTTTCATACTTGATGCCAAGCAGTGAGCATTCCAACAGTAGAGAAATGACAATGCAAGAGTTGATTATTCATTAAACTCAGTTTGGATGACTGGTTTTTGTAGTTGTAGCCCTCAAGAAGCAAGACTGTCTGCATGACAGAGGAAGGAAATCTACATTTAAATAGCCCCATTGCTTTCCAGGTTGTCTATAAATTATGCCTGCCTTCTTGTCCTGGACTGCGGCCAGCACTCACAAACACATGCTGATAGAATGGCTCAGCCAAGCAAGTGGATGCAAAACACAGACCTTGCAAGGATTCAGCGTGAAAGCAGTCCGAGAAGTTAAGCCGAGGTCAGGATACCAGAAGACAAAGCAAACTGAAAGCCAAGCCAAAGTCAGGATACTGGGAGTCAGAGTGGTCAAAGCCGTCCGAGATCAAAGCAGCCAGAAGATAACAAGGGTCCATTCCAAGGTCAAAGCAACAAGGAATCAAGATACAAAAGCCAGTGCTAGCAGCAATCACACCAAGGGATCATGCAATAAACTCTGACAAACAGTGAAGGTCTCTCAACAGTTTAAGTAAGGGAAACTCTCCCCCATGCCACCTGAGGCTGGTTGGCTAATTGCCTCTCTGCAATCCTCTTGGATCTGCGCCTGCAAGCACTCTCAGCCCTTCTCTCTTGGAACGTAGGCACCTCCAGGCAAGCTTCCTCCCCAGAGTCACCACTAGGCTGTTGCACCATAGGAGGCCCC
Organism: Sceloporus undulatus; assembly: GCF_019175285.1. Lineage (NCBI taxonomy): Eukaryota > Metazoa > Chordata > Lepidosauria > Squamata > Phrynosomatidae > Sceloporus > Sceloporus undulatus. The sequence continues at coordinate 69,192,425 of NC_056523.1, read as the reverse complement.
TCTCTAGCACTAGGACCTGGTTGGGCCTCCTCCTCTGGGGCTGGGAGAGCACAGCTGGGACCTGGCAGAGCAGGATTGCCACCTGGTGTAGCCTCAATCAGCTCTTGCTCTGGAAGAGGCTCATCCTCCTCCTCGTCCTCCAAGAGCTGATCTTGGCTGGCCATGACACTTCTCATGCTTGCTACATCTTACCTGGGAAAAGGTAGCACTGAAACACTGCCTTTTTGAGGAGTTTGTGTGATCAGAGCATCTGACTGAGCTTGAGGAGAATTGGGTTCTACAAAGTTAGTTGTGGTAATCTTAGGCCTAGCATGGCCTAATGGTTTAAGTGTTGGACTACAGCTGCAAGCTAAGATTCAGTTCCCTGCTCAGACATGAAATCCATGGGTAGCCTTGGGCAAGTCACATGCTCTCAACCTCAGGGGAAGGCAATGGCAAATCTCCTCTGAACAAATTTTGCCAAGAAAACCCCATGATAGCTTTTCCTTAAGTTTGCCATAAGTCAGAAATAACTTGAAGGCACACAACAACAACAAGGCCTAACTCCTTTCCTCACACATTCCCCAGAGAGACTGTGAAAAGTTCATTGGAGTAAGGTTGGGATAAAATATCAGACTTCTCCAAGGAATGATGAAAAAGAATAGTCTAACAATGAAGTGATGAGTCCAAACAGAATGCTTATTTGATGAGGAACAAAGGTTAGAAGCAGAAATGGGGAATCATATGGGGATATTTTGCAGCATTTAGGCATGAGGTAATGAAGTCAGGGCTCACAGAGCCAAAATACCAGAATTATCTGATAGCAGGGAATGATTTCATATGCCACCTGCTCCATTGCCCAAGGTTTTCTTGTTAGGACCCATTAGTTTTGCAAAAGACCTACACCTGGTAGAGATAAAATGGCAGGAACTAGTTGTTGCTTTGAAGAAACACATCTGTCTATACTTTGTAACTCTCCTTGGTTGGGTGCTACTATAGGAACTGTCATCATGAGTGCTTGCACTCCAAAATTTCTCTAACAATGGAAGCCTGGAAGTATAGAGGCCAGAAAAAGTGACACAGCTAGACAGTTAGACACATCTTGAGTTAGTGGGGCAAAGTGCAGATAGCTGTGCAACTCCATCATCTTATGGGAAAGGGCCTTATTATAAAGGCAAGAACGTTGTGTATGCCATGCTCTCAACCTCAGGGGAAGGTAATGGCAAACCTCCTCTGAACAAATCTTGACAAGAAAACCTCATGCCTTAGGGTTGCCATACGTTGGAAACAACCTGAAGGCACACAACAACACACTATGTATGAAGTGCTCATTTAAACAGGCACTCCCCCATTTAGCAGGAGACTGGAGAAATTCCTCTGGCAGATGTCTGGATGGTGAAATGCTAGAAAACAGTAGGCATAGAACTGGGTTGCTTTACTGCCTTCTTCTGAAATTAATCACAAAGAACACAGAAGTTGGCACCAAATGTGTATGCAGCAGGAATTATGATTATGAATGAATCAATGCAAAAGAGAAAGAAAGTTTATTTTATTGAGTGCTTTGATGATGTTTTTCTATCTCAAATGTACCCATTGTACAAAAAATTGGAAAGATCTGCAAAGGCTCTAGGGGTCAGAAAAGAAGTTCAACTGTTTATGAAAAGCATTTAAAAAAAATTAAAGGATTAGATTAGGATGTTGAGCAGTCTTGAAGAACTGGAACTGAACTGTAAATATTACAGGAAGATTAATGCAAAGCAAATTTGCAGCCTTTGCTTTGTTGTGAGTTCAGTCATTCTTCTGCCTTTGTGTTGCTCTCTCATTGATCACACACAGAACAGAGCAACTCACTAGTTGCAAACTGGAAAGACCACTGCCTGAATCTGTAAAAAGCTACCATCCATCAATAAACTAGCATTCCCCAACCTGGCATCCTACAGCTCCTGGCATCCATAGTCAACATGGTCACTGTTGACTGGGAATAATAGGAGTGGTTGTTCAGTACATGTAGTGATGCCAGGCTGGAGAAAGCTGGGGTAAGTTATGCTAGAACTAAAGAGATAACTTAGTATAGAGCAGCTTCCTGTGTCTTTGTGTCCTCCTAAACCAAGAATGAGGAACATTTTTCAACCTGAGGTTTCTCTATCAGAAGAGTTCTCCAGAACCTCATCCTCATGGTGTGCAGGATCAAAGGAAAAAAGTGAGAGCAAGGGCACTATGATATTTTATCTTAACGCTCTTACAATCATTAATTAAATAAGAGAGACTTTTCAACCTTTTGGAATGGGGGAAAACAGTACAGAAACTAGGAAGTCACTAAATCAATTTCCAAGCTTATGGTATTTTGAAGAAAGGAGCCAAAGACCCCACAAAAGCCAGATTTGACTCCAGAGCCTTCCCTGCATCTACTGTAACTGAAAACAAAAACCAATGAGTTTGAGAACATATAGCAATGCTCTTCAGATGTGATGTTTGCATATTGGGGAGCATCATAAAAAGAGAAAAATAATAGCTATGGTGTTATCAGTATATATGAATCTTGTTCATCATTGGAACTCTCTTGGGTGACCTTGGACAAATCACACTCTCCCAGCCTCAGAAGAAGGCAAAGCAAACTCCCTCGGAACAAATCTTGCCAAGAAGATCCTGTGAGTTCACCTTAGGGTCACCATAAGTAAAAAATGACTTGTAGGCATAGAACAACAACAGCAAAACAACAACATGCAAGCCACCTTCTGAGAATTTCTTGTCTTATGGGGGTCACCATAACAGGCACATATATACACACCCCTGCCCTAATGATAATGCACTGAGCTATTGATAAAGCAAAAGTTTCTGGATTTCTTTACATGCTGCACTGGTTCAATCTCCTCTTTACCAATTATATACAAGAATGCTTTCTTGTTCTGCAAATGATCCCTGAAGTTTAGTGTCTTGATATGCAATTCCTTGTCAGTATTTGGCATTCAAACACCAACCTGTTGTCAGTGAACAAAAAGACAATATTGTATTGTCTCTGACCCCTAACCGGAAAAGAGTAATTTCTGAAGCCTGGTTTCTAGTACAAATACTCATGAATACAAATCTGAAATCAATTTCACGGGAATAGTTTCACAGTGCTTATTTAAAATGGGCTATATTGTGAACATATGTCAATTTATTTGCTCTCTGCAGTATCTGTGGCGAGTGAACCTAAAAGGGGGCACAGAGCAAATATTAGACAAGATAAGCAAATATTTTGATTTTCTGGTTTATTAGTTCAGATCTTCTACTGTCTCCCTCAAGGTAGTTTCCAATACTGTATAGAAAAATGTAGAGAGGCACAATGGAAGTACCATCTGATTCTAAAGGAATTTTTCAGAAGACGTCTACCGTATAGTAGATAAAAAAAAGCTTAATAGTGTATTGCTTTTCGTGGGCCGCAGAAGTTCATGTTGGCTATCCAAGGGGTTCTTTTTAGACAAAACAATGTAGGCATGGGGTCACTTAGGCAGTTATTGCAGTAGATATCCTCAGAGCTAGCAGTTGTGCAGATACAGGTGTGTATCCAAAAAGACTTTCACTACCAGAAAATATTTCTGTGCATGGATAAACTTTCATATATCATGGATATATGAAGCACTGATATACCACTTTCCCACCTAATGGTGATTGGTGACTCTCATGCCAGTGGTGTAGTGACTCCATTCCAGGTTTTACTCTACATAATAAATGAACTATGCGAGGTGTGGAACTCTATCCCCCAAATATATTCAGCACTATGGATAGCTCCTTTAATCTAAACCCTAGAGTGGATTCACTATCCCCCTGACATGGAAGCAAGCAGCTGTTACTGTTCATAACTGCAGTTTTTCTCTCCTCCCCAAAGGCTTTCTAGAGTTTCCCTTAATTTTTGGAGCCAATTTGATAGGGCAAGTGAGAGACAGCCTATAAAAGAAAACTGAGAGGCTGCACCAATGCCAGTTTCTTCCACTTACGTAGTAGGATCTTTGGATCCAAGCCACTGATATGACATAAATGGATGTACACTGTCTCCCTCAATCCCCTTGCAAAAAGGTCTCTTAACTTCTTCTCTGTTTTACTTTCTGTATCTGTACATCCACTTGACTCATCAATGATTGCAGTAATCTGGCCTGGCAGCCACTTGGGGCTTTCAACAGTTCAAAGGTCAACATTTGGAATGATCTCCTGATACCTCAATGTCACAGAGCCATCAGAATAATTATTCAGAGATGGAAAAAACTGGCTTCATCTGAATTCTGATGGAGGGAAACAGTTGGTCACCAAAGCCTGTGATATAAACTGTTAACTATCCCACTCTGTTCTGAGGGCTGCATAATTGACTCAAACTCAGCTTAAGTCTCAAAGGAATATATCTGATTTGGATTAGCTTTCAGGGCTTTGTATCTCTGATAGGGATAAATAGGTAAACAGTTCTTTGAGTTATTCTAGGAGTGGTGGTATAGAAATAAAATAAATATATATATTAGCAGTAATAATATAGGAACAATGATAATAAATAAATAAATAAATAAATAAAAACTTTTATGTGTATCCCACTTCTCTGTTACAAACAATTGGAGCATCTTACATTTTAAAATTCCAACAGTATATTATATAAATGACCCAATCTTTTCTCCCCCCCCCTTAAAATGACAATTAAACATATAACAATTAAAATAGTCTATAAGACACTCTACAAATTAAAATCCATAAATTAATAGTTTTTCAAACTGGGCGAAGGGGAAATAGGAGACACACCATGAGAGAACTCCATTTTTATGGCCAGGATTTTCCTATTCAGGAAAGGACTGCCGGAAGATATCCGTCTTGATAGCATTTTTAAAGCTATCCAGACTGGTAATATGATGGATCTTCTCCAGCAGGCCATTCCACAAACTGGGAGCAGCTGAAGAAAAGGTCCTCTGGGATGTAAACCAAGAAGGGTTAAGGACAACACAGCAGATTTGAGATCAAAGAGATCCAAAGCAACTCTTGCTCTTTCTGCACATTGCAAACAGGAGATTTATGCACAGAGACTTGCTGTATATGTGCTTCTGCTCCACAAGTGAACCTCCACCTCTCTACAGGAAGAGAGGTGACTCTGGCCCATACTAATCCTGCCCAAAGTTCTTAGTACCGTATGTTTAATGGCTGGTATATATATGTATGTGTGTGTGCATGTGCAATAACAACCACCATTACTCTGGAGATAAGGGCAAACCTCTGAACAAACCTTACCAAGAAAAAAAAATGATAGTTTTGCCTTAGGGTCACTACAAGTCAGAAACGACTTGAAGGCACACCACAACAACATACCTGTGTACATGCAGAGTGCTCTTAGAAATGTAATAATCATGCAATCAGCATATTCATGGATAATATAATAGAGATTAATTTCCCACAAAGTCTGTGCATGTATGGAACAAAAAGTAATTAGACTTCAAAACGAATGAACTCAGGAGCAGTCAAGACCTGGATAGAATCTGTGTTTGAAAGATGTAATAGTGTTGCTCATATTTTTGTAACAGGAAAGCTCAACTTCCTCCCCTTATTATACCTGCCAAGGAGTAAGAAAGAAAGAGCTGATAAGAAGAAAAGCTTTGTATAATTTAAAACAAAACACTTTGTTTCATGTTTTCAGATTTCTGTTGGGAATGGAAGTTCAGGAGCACCATTTCAAGATTAGATTTTATTTTGTTTTCAAAAAAGGGGGGGCATTTCCATGTGGATATAAAGTCCAAGGTTCACAGCAAGGTTCAGAGTCTTTATTTGGATGATATTGTAGCGAGCAATGAGAGGAGTTGTAATCTAACACATCTAGAAGGTGGCAAGTTAAGGAAAGTTGATTTAAACTCAAGACAATTGTCTGTAGTATGTTACACTGCTCTATTTCACTATTTACCAGTCCAGAATCTAGAGAGGTTAGGGGCCAGTTCACACTACTGAATTATAGCTCTATGATCCCACTTTAATTGCCATGATTCCATCCTATAGAATCCTGGACTGGCAGTTTAAAGAGGGATACTCAGAAGCTTCAGACATAGATCTCCTTTCATGGATCTTCAAATGATAAACCCTTGTATTCCATAAGATGCAACCATGGTAGTTAAAATGGAAAAATAGCACTGTAATTGTGTAGTATGACTGGGTCTTCAGGAACTACTGAAGATGAACAATGATACATAGAAGTGGGAAAGGAGTAAACACTTGCCCAAGGCTTGTGAGAAGTGAGATGAAGAAATCCTATTTGGGACATTACAGCATGAACAGAACAAAACAAGAAACATAACTCTTCTCATTATTGAAATACTTCAGTGCTATTCTTAATTGATAGGGTAATTTAATATTTTCCATATAAGTTAGTAACAGCAAAACTAAATAAAAATAAATAAAACAGAGAAAGGAAATTGCAGATCTTCTTTGTACATCTTTCTTTATAGAGCACTGTGTAGAGTCAGATCATGGGTCTGTCTAGTTCACTATTGTCAAGCCTCAATGACAGTGGGATGTCAGGTAGGATTCCTGCCTAGCTATAGGTAGAAAAGGTTTCCTGGTCAGGGCCCCCAGAACTGTTTTTAAGAGGAGGGGACTCAACATTGGCAGGCAGGTTTTGCTATTAGTTTTGTCTACTTGCAGAGGGCAAATTACTTTTTTCATCCATTATCAGTGAAACAGCCTTAAATATTAAAATTCTGACAAGCACAGTGGGTACAAGCATGTGTTCAGTATAGTTTACTTCCGAGGAAGTGTACATAGGTTAGATTGCAGACAGACTTTATTATTCCCGAGACAGCTCAATGACACTTTGTTGTTGCTACTGTGTGCCTTCAAGTTATTTGAGGCTTATGACAACAAGCTTCATTTATATACCACTTCATACCACCTAAGCAGTGTCTAAGCGGTTTACAACTGTAAGCGAATTTGCCCCCAACAATCTGGGTACTCATTTTAGCGACCTCCTCAGAAGGATGCAAGCCTGAGTCAAGGTTGAGCCCTTTTGCTGGTCTTGAACTCGCAACCTTGTGGTTTTGAGAGAGTGGCTGAGCAGGGATTCAAACCTTGGTCTCCCACTGCAACACTCAAACCACTATTGTGTCCTAGTCCAACATTCAAACCACTACACTTCACTTGGTTTCTTCAGTTACACTAGCTGTGCTAATATTCCCTTGTGCTTGATTATTTAGTATACTTCTAAATAATAACAACTGAGGAGGCTCAACTATACGGACGTCATGGAGGTCCAATTTTGCCAGAACATTTCAGAGGGAGCTCACCTCCTACTCGCCCAGCTTTAGCTTTAGTTTTAGCCCAGAATTGTTGCAGGATCGCTGCTGGTCTCCTAGCCAAGTACTAACCAAGCCTGAGCCTCCTTAGCCTGAAAAATCAGAGAAGTTTGGATGCAGTCAGAGTGGTAGACGTAATATCTGATCAACTCTGAAGATTTATTTTTTTAAAGGAAAAAGGACACATTGATACTGTCAACATTTACAGTCTCAGAAAATGCAAATTGTTATGGAGTGAGTAGGATCAGACCCGTGGTTCCTCCAGAATTTAAAATGTCCAAAATTTGCTTTCACTAGCTGATTTCCTCAGGCAAATTCAATTTACATTTAAAATTCACAACCAAATTATGATTCACTGCTACCTATCTTTTCCCAATTATATTTCAAAGTTATCAGACTGGAGATTGTGTCTACAGTTCTGAAAATGAAATGTCTTAGGCTGCAGCCCTATAAACATCTATTCCTTGCAGGAAGCCCTCCAAACCAATGACACTTGCTTCTAAGAGCTGAGCTCCTAGTCTCACTGCAGTAAATTGTATTCAGTGCACAGTTTAATGCACAATTGTGCTTCAAAGCAACTCAGTGGTATTTCTCTTTTGTGGGGCAGCATTCCTTGTATTTGGATGTTACTCCACAGTCAGCCCTAAGTGTCCAAATATCTTCTTTCTCTAAAAGCCACATGGTTTTGGGGATTCCTAGACAGACTCTTAAGGTCTGCCAAAATAATGACTTCTAATAGCTTTCACATATTTGACATAATAATACCTACTTTGGGCCTGGTTTCCAATGATTAAAGCTTTGATCTGGGATATGAGATAACCAGATTCTAGTCTTCACTGAGCTATCAAACTGATTAGGTAAACATGGGTCAATTATTCTATCTCAGTCTGATTTACCTCACAGCATTCTTGAAGCCAAAATGAGAAAGAAATACAAGTACATTGTCTTTAGCTCATTAAGGAAAGGCAGGAGAGTTATTTAGGTAACCAATACTTGAGAACAAGTGTTGCTTAGAGGTTTGAGTCCTGGATTAAGATTCCTGAATCCCATTGTAGGATAAGGGTAAGATATTAACCTTTGAAATAAAATAATGAAATAATTAATAAATTCTGGGAGATGAGGGTTCAAATCTCCACTCAGCTGTGGAAACCCTCTGGGTAACCTTGATCAAAACGCATCCTCTGAATAAATCTTGCCAAGGAAATCCTAGGATAGGGTCTCCATTGACTTGAAGGCACACTAAAACAACAAATAATAATGAACAATAACTAAATATAAATAACACTTTCCAGATATTTACATGAAAGGTCACTACGAGTGTCTTCAGACCTCTTTTTTCTTATTCATGCTATTGCAAAACATGGAGAAAGTGCACTGTAATGGTTAATATGTGTGTTTGCAGTCTTGGTCCAAATTAGCTTTTCAGTTGTATTGTTGCAGCTCAAAAGTAGCACTTTTTATCCAAATTGCACAATTTGACACAACTTGGTTGAGTTAAATTCAAAGAAACCAGATTATAATCTGTATTCTACTGCTGGCCTTGTGTAGTCTACTTTAAAGGCAGGAGAGTGCTTCTGACTAAAATCCATGTTTAACTCATAGGGTAATGCCAATACAAGAGTGCTATGAAATGATTTTTAAAAATGTATTTGGGGCTAATAAGTTCAAATTCTTTTCCTTCTCAGTTTTGTCTTAACATGTCTTTTGCTAACAGATTGGGTAAGAATCAATGTTCTCATGATGAGTGTAATTTCTCTGGAAGTCAAGTGTAAGCTTTCATCTTTATAACTGAAAAGGTTCCATGTTTATTATTGTTTCCCATTATGAATTCATTTGTCCAACAATCCTAAGGGATCTTGGAAAGACATTGTTTGTGGGAATGGTGAAGACACAAAACAACACATTGATTACTCATCAGTACAATTTTCTCAAAAGCTTCCAGTGGGAAAACAAAGTGGAATATATTCCGCCATGTGCAAAGAAGAGTTTTTATTCCTCCTTAGGGCCACTTCTATCAGGTATATGGAACAGAATTTTTCAGTGGGATCGCAGCTTGGAGTAGCTTAAATCTCTGTTCAGCAATTGCTGTGGTCCCAGTGAAAACTAGGGAAAGTTCAATTTTGGCTTTTTATTTCCCTACAGTACAGAAGAGCTTTCAGAGATAGTGTGGTATACAATTTTACAGCTCACATTTTCACAGAATCGTTTTCTCCTGTCACATGTTTTCCTGCTCCATTTCAGAAAGCATTAACAAACACCACTGGAGAAAACTGTTGCAGGGTTCCCTTGTTTTCTATTGACAAAATCTCACAGAATCAGAACAGTACCACTTTCCCTTACAAAGATTACCTAAGCTTATTTGACTTTGAGCTTCTATAAGTCGTGCACAGATGCACACTGCCTTGGCTTTCTGACAGAAGTAATTTTGTGCTCCTCAAGCTATTGGCCAAATGGCACCCCAGGGTGTGCTGTTCTGCTAGTGTCCTGCAGGGCTGGGCTGGGTTATTTAAGACAACACTGCTCTGATTCAGGCCTCACCATTTCTGCTTCCCACCCACCTCTCTCTATATAGCATGGGACTTTGTGGTCACCTTTGTGGAGCTGGGTAGATTTTTTTTTATCGTGCCATGATTAGCTGGTGACACTTTTCCCCCACCTACTTCAGGCTATATTATGGATGTGGGCACTTAGCATCAATTGACTCTCTTGGAAGGCTTTCGGTGGCACCATAAGGTGAAAGAATTCACCCATTTCCCTGACATTGCTGACTGGCTTGAGGAGAGATGTGTAGTGGGTTCTTGTACCAGGATGAATTACCCAGGTAAGAGTGTCAAGATATGAACCATAGATAAATCAAGGGACATGTAACAAAGGATGTAAAGGATGGAGCAAAAGAAAATGATGACCAAGGGTTTATAAAATTCCAGGAGGCATAACTGGTTGTGCTCACCCTAACGGCTGGATGCATGAGAGTGTAGAGGGTGTCAATGTTTCATTTAGGTGCCCTGAGAAGGGATTAAGCTTTCAGTTTTGACAAGGGGGTGGTTCCCTTTTTTTGATAAGAATTAAACTATGGTACTTGCATTGACCCATGGATAAGTCGAGTCAGTTTTTTTCAATTTTTTGACTAAAATTTCTAGACTTATACATACCTATATACAATGTACTCTGGGTTTCAAGCCCAAAATTCTCTGGAAAAGAGATCTGTCTTAACTAGATTCCACATACAACTTCTTTTCCACATATACCATTTGCCGCCATGTCACAGTTTCTTGAGGATAATAAACTTGTGGCCTTATTTCATCCAATTTTTCTGTCTGGCATCATTTAGGTGGGAGGGAAGACATTCATTCCCCAAATCTATCAGGTTTTACTGCATTATACTGCCGATCTTTCCAGTGCTTGGAAAAGTTACTATTTGAGGCTATGACTCCCCAGTGCCCATGCTGGCTGGGGAATTGTAGAAGCTGTAGTTCAAAAAAGTAACTTTTCCAAGCTGTGGTCATCTCATGAACTCTTCTGGACTGCAGACTCTGAATTGTTGGGATTCTGGACTGCAGGTTCTGTTAGTTTTATAGGCACACCAAATATTTTTCTTTCATTAAAGACTTCCTTTTTATTTTATAAAGTGGCCTGGCAAGTTCAGTCTTGATTATTATTATTTTTTTCAGTGATGTGCAGTGAATGCAATTATACTAACAGCTGTTCAATATTTGATGAGTAGCTTCCAAAGTTAGCCATGAGGGTCAGAATGGTGTGGTGCTGAGAAGATGACTCTCCATTGCAAATGTTACTTGCACTCTCTCCTTCGTTTAAATTACTTGTAATGAAATATTCGACAGCAGCTTTGAATGATCATCCCCCTGAGATTTCAAATTTCACACAGAACCCAAAATAAAAGGAAAATTAAGAAGCTGAGTATATTTTCACTGTCTGCTTCTTGCTCTGACATGACTGTTCTTAGCACTTTGGTAAAGTTAGTAAGAAATATGCTCATATTAATGGCTTCCTAAGTAGCAACAATGTTGGAACTTCAATATTTGAAGCAAGGGATGCTGGATGGAATCCTGTTAGTGCCTTTCATGTGGATGAGTCCCCTGATAGAAGCAGGTGGACATTTTTGTCTGATAAGGAACATCTCCATTGAGTTTAAGTTTCCAGCAGTGGAGTTGCACATGCAGTTCCATTGCATATACAGGTGTGCATGCATGCATATGCCTATGGCCATGCAGACTCACATGCATGCACACAGGGAATCAGTTACACATTTGGATGTATATTGTTTTGTGCAACATTGCCATGTAACACAAAGCTTATGTAGCACAAGTAATGCTTAATGCAATATGCCAAGGATGTATCAATCCTCATTTTGATCTGACTCATAAAAATCTATGCTAATATAAATAACATTTTGCACAACAGTGGGTAAAATGGTCACCCTACTTTGGCAGGTTTCATTTGCAGCTCATAAAGGTAGGACCAATTTCAGCTCCTTTTGAGGGGTAGCAGTGGCATCACTAGGAGGAGTGTGGTGATGTGGCCTGCACTGGGTAACATCCCAGAAGAGAGGTGACACCCAATCAGGCCCTCATCTCACTGAGGGGGGAAAGGCAAGCATAACTGGCCCTGCTTCCCCATGGCAGCAGTGATTGGAAGTCTCCCTCTCCCCCATCCTGCATCTGAGGACTGAGGAAGGGGTGCCTCCATGAGAAGAAAGGCCTCCCCCTTCATCTGATGCCTGCCCACCAGTCCTGGCTGGAGTCTGACACTGAGAGCTCCTAAGGCACCCCTTGGCCAAGCCAAACTCTGCATTGGGGCAGAAAGAACAGTGTTAGCCTAGCCCCATGTGCCCTCTTTGTTGACTCCAGTTGCCACCACCCGACCAGCATTAACCAGGGCTCCTCTGTCCCATTCAGACTCAGTGTCTCCAGTCTCTAGGAGGGCCCCTTCTTTACCATCCTGGGAAAGTGTGATGGGAGCTGGTGGCAGTGGCGGACAGGTAACCACTGTTGCCCACTCTGCCAGGAGTCCTTTCCAGCTGAACTCCAGCTCCCTGGCCAAACTCTTGCTGCTCTGGCAACCTGCCCCAGGTTGACACTAGGGGTGGCAATACCAATGAAGGGGAGGAGCAAATGTTTCTCATGGAAGATTTACTTAGGTAACAGCAGCCACACAAATACCTTTCTAGATAAAATCCCTTATACATTCACACAACACACAAGGGGGACATCGGACCATGGTGGCTAGCTATAGCCTCCATTTAAAAAAAAAATAATCAGCTGTACTGTGTACCAAATATGCCAGGTACACCCCTGCCCTGCCCTGCGATCTTTTGATAAAAAGCAGGTTAGAAATATTTTAATAAAATAAAAATAAAACAATTTCAGGTGGTGATGGTGGTGACTCTGCAAATGGTTCAGGAGAAGACATTATGTGGGAAGCAACCATTGTTTTAAACTTTCTGCCACTTTCCTAATTTTATTTTGCCACAGCTCTAAGCAGCCATGGCAAAACAAAGTCAAGGATGTGAGTAGGAAGGACTGAAAAAATACTGCCTGCTACTGTTTTATTACAGTAGTGAAATGACAATTCACAACTGATTAGTTCCTTTACATGTATTTTTAGGGAAGGCCAATTTATTTCTCAGCAAAAGTAATGACAATTTGGGATTTTCCATGTTAAACAAGAGCTTTGATTGCTTCGCTTGCCAATTTTACCTCCATTCAAAAACAGCTCTGGAGGTGAATCAACTTGCTCTACAATGCATATAATAAGTACATTTTTCAGTCCTAATTACTGAACAAAACAAGAAAGACCCTCACACCATGTTAGTTTCAGAACCATTTGCATTAAGGGATTGCAAATCAATCCATGGCTGATTGGCAGTGTTCTTTTGGTTCAATTAAAATTGCAGCTAAAATACAAATGGGACTGTCAAAGTGATCCCATCTTCTTTTGCCTATAAATGAGTGTACACACTTTTTCTGTATGTGGTATTTTCATACCTGGATCTGCCTGAAGGGAGGGGTCACCTTTGCCCCAAACAAGAGTTTTCACATGCCACTGGGGGTGTGGGGTGTGGAGAAAGTTCTATAATGTAACTTAATTATAGGCATATATTTATGCCTCGGTGTCTCCTTTTCCTTGGTGGAAAAAAAACTTTTGGAAGAGATACGTCTTGTTTCAGAATGGGGTAATTTCAGGAGTCCCCAAGAGTTCTTTCAGTGTTAAACACTGACATATGTTACTGCTATGGCAGTATTGCCATATTGGTGGTAAATGATGCAGCATTAACAGAGAAGCATTCCAGCCCATTCACTGATGGGGTTAGCACTCCTTATGGCTAATGGCAGAATTGGACCCCCACACAAATTCTACCCAGATTATCCCTTTGGACAGCTATCAAATCAACTCACTGGACATATAGGGCAGCTTAAAACAGTTCGTTGAGAGAGACATTTTCCTGCATACAGCTGCACACATTTCTTGACTGTACATCTGTTTTGTTGCAGTTATGAATGTGGCCCTTTCATACCACATAATTATAGGTCTACGATTCCACCTTAACTGCTATGATTTCATCCCACAGAATCCTGGGATTTACAGTTCAGATAAGTGTATTTCAAACTCTCAGGCAGAGAGCTTATCTAAGACCTCACCAAATTATAAATGCCATGATTCCATGGGATCATCCTATGGTTTCATGGGATGGAACCATGGCAGTTAAAATGGAATAATAGCGCAATAATTGTGTAGTTGGATTGGGTCCTTGGATTCAGGCTGCATCTGCATGGGAGAATTAATACAGTTTGACACTGCTTTAACTTCCTTACCTCAATGCTATGGAATACTGGGATTTGTTGTGACATCAAAGATCTCTGGCTAAATGTCTCACAAAACCCAGAATTCCATAGCATGGAGCCATGGCAACTAAAGCAGTGTCAAAATGCATTATTGCTGCCATGCAGATGCATTCCCATCTGTTTTCACCTGTAGAACATTTGCCCAAGCAAAGTTGTTGCTTTTATTGCTGTTTTATTTATAGCCATGTATTGTGGGGTCTCTGGATAACTTACAAGGAAAAATCAACAGAACACTTTGGAACAGGTTAAATGCAAAACAATAAAAAATTAAACTGTCTAAAATGCACCAAAGACATTAAGAAGTTTAAACAGGTTGTAAAACATTCTGGTCAAAATGCTCTGCTGGTGTAAAGTGGGTGAGTAGGTGGGAGGGGGAAGCAACCTTGGCTGATTTCCCCCTCTATTTGCAACTTCTAGCACCATGTCCCACAGTTTTTCAGAGTTGCCCTCCATCCTTCCAGAGTATACTGGAGGTATACTCAAAGTGAGCAACTGCAGATGGTTGTCTTGAGCAGAGTAAACTTGTTGAATGAATTGTTGAATGATGAGCCAACACCTAGGTAAATCCAACTCATTCAATTCCCAAACCCTCATTATTACTTCTGACTAGTGTAAATCCATTGAGAAAACTGGAATTACTTAGGTGTTGACTCACAGGTGTTGATTCACACCTAGGTATTGATTCAATGGATCTACTTTGCTCAGAACTGGCCAACAGGATTCTCACTAATGGCTTTACTCTAGTTGGGACTAACAATATGATTTAGGCCAATGCAGGAGATTAATACATGAGGGCGGGGGGGGGGGGGGGGGGGGGGGGGGCAATGGAAAAGTCAAAATGACAGGATAATAGCACAGTTGTGCAGAAGATTTTCAGATGACGTTGTGCTCAATTGAGATTTCTCCTGGGAATAACCAGCAATGCTCAAGCAAGAAACCATTCATCATTTCATTCATGCTATTGGATAAGCAACCCGGGATCTTTAGATTTTAAAGGGCCTTCTTCTCAGCACAGTATGGTGCCAGCATGGCTCTTTAGCGCAGTGTGTACCACGCCTTAGCTTCATTAGACGGGCACACAGTGGGAGCATTTTGTGACTCGGAACTGGGTGCTAGGTAGCAACATACTTTGGTGTGTGGATTCTGCCTGGATGAGCCTGCTGTAGAAGGCTAGCTAAATGTAACTGGCTTATACAATAACACTACACAGGGTAAAAACCCATTCTTTTTATCCTGTAGGACAGGAGATCAGGCAGCAGATGAAGTCAGAAGGCAGGGTCAAAGTTCAAAGATTAGACAACTTTATCCAGATTTGACAACCTCCTCCAGTTCAACCTTTGTCTCTGCTTCTGGTAGATGCAGGATTTCTGTTATGCTTTCTATTGTTTTTGCAGCTCCTCTAGAGTCTCTCAAACTACAAATGCCATCATTGGGCTGATCAATTTTCCCCCTTGATTTGCCTTCTGGCCTTTTTTTTTTTTTTTTTTTGGTATATTACTTTTATTAATGCATTTTTAAAACATAATATAAACACATTCACATATTATACATATCATATATTCCTAACACAAGGTAAGTAAGAAGAGGAGAAAGGAAAGGGAGGAAAAAAAGAAAAAAAATAAGAAAACTGGAAGGGGAGAAAGAAGAGATAAAAGAAGGGAAAATGAGGTAAAGGGGAAAAATTCATTCATTACTTCCTATTGTTAATCTTGTACTGCAAGTTGTTTCTTTCCTGCTTAATTATACTAAGCTATAGCCATATAAATCTCTAACACAACCATTTAAGATCCTCAGAATCGTCTCTAAATTGTACTGTATATTATTTTAAACATTCAGTGCTTCACTGCTCTATTAAGTCTTGCTATGTTTACCCAATTTTGTTGAAAGTAATCTAAAAATAAATTCCAATCTTTCAAATATTTGTCTGTCATTTCACAGTCTAAGCTTCTTGATATTTTATCCATTTCCAACAAGTCCAGTAGTTTACAAATCCAGGTTTCCAGGGTTGGGATGTCTTCCTTCTTCCAGAATTGTGCATAGATTATTCTGGCAGGTGATAACATATAAAACATAAGTTTGGCATCCTTCCCCCCCCCCAAAAAAAATATCTACGTTTAACATATTTAACAAAAACACTTCTGGTTTAAATGGCAAAAACCCCCAGAATAAAGACAAAATATTTGCAAGATCTAAAAGTAAGAGGAGGAATGGCCTTGCCAGATCTCAAGTTATACTACGAAGCCTCGTGTTTAGTTTGGTTAAAAGAGTGGATTTCCTTTTCAGACACAGAGTTATTAAAGCTAGAGGGAGCAGACTTGAGGTTTGGGTGGCATGCTTATTTGTTTTATAATAAGCAGAAAGCAAATCAAGACTTCAAAAATTTCTTTGTACATCATTCGTTAACTAGAGTTTGGCATAAGCACAGAAAAAGAATCTGTCCAAAAATTCCACTGTGGGCCTCCCCACACGAGGCTTTATATAACACCAGCCCAAAAGTGGGGGAGGAATAGATAAGATACAAGGGTATACTACATTATTGTGGGGAAGTACATAGACTGAAAACTCCTGAAGAGCTTAGAGATCAAGGCATAAATTGTGGCCGGTTCTTATATAGACCTTAAAAGAAAGGTACAGTATTCCATTGATAAAAAACAAACAGAAATAGGAAAGAATGAAACCCAGATAGAGAATGAGATCTTGTCAAACAAGGAATGACCCTTATCTAGAAATAGAAATGTCCTTAGAAATGTCCTTAGAAGAGATTGTTAAAGAAAACATGGTAAATTGGCTGCAGAATTTTGGTTATTGTTTAGACTTACATCAATGGGAAATGTCTTAGAATAACAGAACAAAGTAAACCAAATGTCAAAGCTTAAAAGAAAGCTATTATAAAATTATTTATTGATGGTACTTTACACCACAGAAACTATGTAAAATATGTAAGAATTATCATAGCAGCTGTTGGAAGTGTACTAAGCATAAAGGCACTCTTTACCACATGTGGTGGACATGCGATAAAGCAGTCAAGTTTTGGAAACAGATACACTATGAAATTAAGAAAATAATTAAGGATTTGCCCCCTGGTCTTTTAAGGGAGCACTCTAATAAGGAGATAAGACTGACTCTCGCAATGTGACAGAAGCCTGTTTGCAAGTCTTCCTAGCACTCCCATCTCACTCCTGATTTCCTAGATTTATGCATAGGACAAAGCATGTTCAGTTCAAGGTCTCTCCTTTGACCTGACATCTTATACCAAGGGCTGTACAAAGCTGAAGACAGCCTTGGTTCCATATATAACAAGTACAAGGATTCATTTCCAAATATCCTTCTTGTAAGTTGCTCAGTAGAAAAAGTGATCCAGGATATCGTTATTACCAGTGAAATCAAATATATCCTTTAGGAGACACTTGTCTGGAGAAGTCTGAAGTAAGTATGGAATCTGAAAGAATTCTTCTTGCTGGACAGATTGTCACTCTTTGACTTTGCCTTTTGACTGAAGAGTGTTTTACCCTTTCCAAGCAAATGTCCTATAGATATGAAAAGAAAAACTCTTCATAGCAAGCTCAACTTTCCATGTATCCTACAAATATTGCATGCTATATGGACAGTACACCTTGTGAGTTTAGGATAGCACATGCTAAACCCCAAAGTTGGCTCTGTAGCATTAGTTTCAGAATTGTGAACAACTATTTAAGGATGTGTGTAAGGAAACTGAGTGGTACCACTTCTCAACCACCTGGTGATCTGCATTGGTAAAGACTTTGCGTCAGATGCCGCTGACAAATAACCACAGGAAACCAAGCTGGAGGAAAGGCCACAACTTTATTAATAGCAAACAATTGGTAGGGTTGGCACCAAGCATGAGGTCAGGATCTGTGAAATCAAACAACCCCATGTTTGTCTGATTAGTGAAAACCTGGTACCCACCAGGCATTGGGATGACCTAGGGGCTAAGGAACACCGCTTGACCGCAACTCTGCCATGCGTTCACATATTCGCTAAGTCCCTAGTCACCGGGAGGTGTCCTCGTGTTATGCCCCCCGCAATGGCCATACGCCTGCCCTATTCGCCCCTGGGTCCCGACTGACTCCCAAACCAGAGCTCCGTAGCCCTGGTACCACACCGTGCAGATCCTGGCCTATGCTGCTGACTCCAAGTTGTGACAAAAAACCACGAACCAAGCAGTGGGTGGGAGAAGCACTCCGTTGCCTCCTCCCTTCCTACTTGGCTCTGAACCGCTCGGAGCCAAGCGCCAACTGAGGGCTGGGGCCAGCCGCGTGGCCTTACATAGGCCCTGGCTCCGCCCCAGGTCACCTGATCCAGGAGACTCCTCCTCCCGGGCAGCTGACCAATGAGCTGCCCTGGAGGACCGGAACTCCCGAATCATAGAGCCCGGTCCCGCTCACCAATAAGGGGCTGGGGCAAGCCCCAGAGGCCTCTGGGGCTTGTAGTTTGTCGCTGCTTCTAGCGGCAAAGCGGCCTGCCCGTCCAGCCGGGCGGCCACTTTGAATCAACAATCTGTTTCATAGGAAATTTTTCACAGCAGTACATACATGTTCTCCTGCCCTATTGAAAAATCAAGGCCCCTGTCTTCCTTCTCTCAGTCTTAAAAGGAATAAATTCAGTTTTCCTATTATTTTAACATGGTCTCTGTACTTCATGATCTGAACATTTCAGGTATGGTCATTTACAGAACAATGAGATTATACAGTAGCTACATGGAAGACTGCCAATGAATACCAGGTGCCTTCAGCCATATTTCAGAGGACTGCAATGGCAAACCACCTCTGAGTATTCCTTGCCAGAGAAATCTCTATGAAATTATGGGATCATTATAAGTCAACAAATGATTTGAAGGCACGTACACCTATGGCAGATGATAAATGACCAAATGATGACTGTGCCTCTCTCAACATTAGACAATTCCTTGTAGAAATGTTGTCTGTGTTAATTGACATCTATGAGGTAAACAGTGTGTGTTGCCTCTGGGCAGTAATGTGAAACATGTGTTGCCTTTGAGTCATCCCCAATCTTTATACCAAGCAAATGTCATACTGGCAACAGTTATGGACGTATTTTTATCAGCAGGCTCAGCTTGGATGGTTTAGCTGAAACAAAGATTTGGTTTCTATACATTACATCCAGCTGTAGAAGGAACTGCATTAGATCACAGTAATAAGCCTCAGCAGATCCAGAGCAAATTAATTGTGCCTAGGGGTGCTGAAATCTGAAAATAAAAGCCAAACATACCTATTTAATTCACTCTCATCTACGGAGAAAATCAGCTAAATATGACACAGATGGTGAATCATTAGCAGCCAAAACAATTCCCACTACCACCCTTCCAACTGCATCTTTAATTATTTTACTAATAGAGAAAGCCATTTTTCCCTAAGTGCCTTATGTACTGTATAGGGATATTTACCTATATAAATGTGTTAGATCATTTAGTTACTTTCCAATTAGAAACCCAAACTCGGATGTTCATTCCTAGGGCAAGTATCTTCAGTTTTATCTCAGATCTTCCATATGACTAATGGTTTTGAGATGGGCAAATGGCAAATAAAGCTCAAGGGGTGCTTCTGTGGATGATTTGCAATACGTTGCCAAGGGTTTCCAGTTCTTCTTTTATTTCTTTTTTGTTTTGGCTACAGCTACAAAGTTCTCCTGCCTCCCCTCCCTAAATTAGATTTCTGATAATTAACACTTATGCCTGAAAACTTGGATTTTTGTGAGAAAGCACTTGTAAGCTTGTTTCTGCTATTGATCACAAATTACTAGGCTGAACACATACTCAGCAGCATTTGGTTCCTTAATTTTCAGGAGATGTCTACTCTATAGATTTTTGTGGGGTTTTTTGGCAATGTGGCCATGTTCTAGAAGAGTATATTCCTGACATCTACTCTACTTGTGCCTCTTTTTTTGCATTTGGCTGTGGTTGGTGTTCCTTGATGTTCTCCCCCCCAAATTTTTTAAAGTTAAGCTTTCAAGCCTAAAATTTGACCAACCAATTTTGAGTGAGGGGCTTGATCCACATGCAGATACCACAAGGTGGCACAGTGATTAAATACTGGTACTACAGCCACAAGTTTGTAAGTTCGATCCTGGAGGAGGGCTCCAAGATCCACTCAGCCTTCCATCTTTTTGTAGGTCGGTAAAATGAGTATCCAGCTTGTTAGGGGCAATTGGCTTACTCATTGTAAACTGCTTAGGGAGTGTTCGTTCACTGATAAGTGATATAGAAATGTACTTGTTATTGCTATTGCTATACCATGGATCCTGGAAGGAGTGTGTTGATGGATGCTGTTGAGACTTGGTTATACATGCACTGCTGATTACTTGACAGTAGCTCCTGCAGTGATATAGCATCCTGTGTCTGCTGTGACAACATCTCAAGAGTCATAGCAAAGATCAGTTCTTTTCTGCCAAGGATGGAGGAGAGAATATCAGTTGTAGTATAGATAGAGAGAGAGCTGATGTAGTTGTTTGAATGTTGGACTGGAGCTCTAAAGATCAGGGTTCATATCCCCACTTGGCCACAGAAACCTACTGTTTGATCTTGGGCACACAACAACATGGACAGAGTAAGGGAAGGCTTTGGAATTCCAGGATTCAAAGCCCTTTTGATCCTTAATCATGTCCCCTTTATTTTAAAAAAGTTACATTTACCATAAATCTGGTGTAAATAATTTCTACTCTATCAGATTGAATACAGTAATTCTACCACCACCAGCAGCAGCAACAACAACAACAGAAGGGTAATGAGCAGAGCTTCTCTCTCACTTGTGCTCTGCAAATTAGAATGTGGCCAGGGATTTGGATACACTGAGCTCTCCAGCTTCAGAGATCTCTGGTTTAAAGGATGGGGTTGCCTTGGTCACAGGGTGAAGTTTAAATTTTTCATTTGTCAACTCTGATGCAGTAATTTTCACTGGAGACAACTCACAAGTTTTATATGGCAATCATCAAGTGCTAAAGTTATCAGCACTGAAAATCAAGTGATGCACCTGCAAATGTCTATCAGGCTTCAAGTACCAACCCAAATGCTGTAGCTGCTATGGCTCTGACAGGCTTTCAAATTGCCATCATAGAACACTTGCCTGTGTTGTTCTATTACATTTCTTTTACAGCCAGCATCATGGCTTTTTATTGGAGACCATCATCCTAAGAATAGCAACACCAGATTCTGCACTCATTTGTGCTTCAGTCTGAATTTGGGACACTTTGCTGTCATAATAATTGAAATCAGACGGGTCTGGCAGATTGACAAGTACTACAAGTGCCTGTAGGAAGTTGCAGCTGGAGATTGATTTAGTTATTTCCCCCCCTTTCTGCTCGTTACAGCACCATGCAGTAATTCTGTCTATATCACTCACCCGTAATCCACCCTGGAACATGCACTTAAAGTGAAATAAGCAACTATTCCCATGAGAGCAAAGGAAATAAAAACTAAGATGAATGCCATTCAAAACTATTCTCAGTTCCCATTCCAGGACATCATTAGAGGTATAAATTATCCACTAAAGCTTACTGTTCAGTTGAGATTACCACAGGTTCTTACCTGAAGTACAAAAGTAATAAATCATAAATAATTAAAGGATTCTCATTACCTACTTGAAGGCTATGAGGTAAACTGGCCCATAAGAATGAGCAAATACCCATATTTTGGGGCCAGCTTATTTCATAGGTTCCTGGTGGCTATAATATTATGAAAATAAAAAATATTTCATGTATTGGGCTCTATTGGCATGTGTTTTGATAACAGATTTCATAACGTGACACTTTCCTTAAAATGCCATTGCTGTGTTGGTGCAGATTCTTAGTAACTGAATTCAGCAGTACAGATAAGACATTGTAGGCAAATACAAAGTCCAGGTAAAGGCACACATGCCTGAAAAATGGATAATTAATAACTTACTCTACATCTTTTTCTCCCCCCGCCTCCCTACCAAGATTCTAAGGATTTTATCACACCAGGCTGCTAAGACACCACAATCACATTAGTGTAGGACATACCGGTTTGGGGACAGTAATTTTCACACAGCTCTTCAAAAGTGACACAGTTCTGCTATCATACCTGGGCTCTGTCTTGTGCACTGTGCTCTTCATTACCCTACTTTCCTTTCCTATGCCCTTCCCAGCAGGCCTTTTGTTCTGTATTTTTTTAAAAGAAAAAGTTATTTTCAATTATGCAGTCACAGAAATTGATCAGATTAAAAAAGAAAAAGAAATTTGGGGGACAGGGGAGAAAAATGAGAATAGCGAGTGGGAGAGGAGCATAATCCCACCCACTTATACCATGAGACTGCCTGCATATCAGAACTGCTTTGGGAAGAACTTAGCACACATGATTCAATAGTAAGGTTGCCATTTGTTTCAGAAAACCTGGAAAATCCTGGATTGAACAGACAGAAAAATGTCCCATCTGGCTGGGCCAGTTGAAGCAGTAAACCCCTGATTTCTTCTTCATTGCAGGCCAATGAGTAGGTTAAAATATGGCAGTGGCGATGAAGCAGGAAACTTTGCAAAAAGACTGGCACTGGCGGGAGCCTCATCCTATCCTGCAGATTCCCATTGCCACTGCACAAGTATAGCATTCCCATCTTATTCTTTCATTCCCCTTCCCGTGACAGGCCCAAAAGATGGGAAAGAAAAGGAGGAAAGCAGAAATGGCCTTGTATTATGTAGTGATTGTGTTAGCACAGGGGTAACCAACCTGGGGGTTGAACGACCCTTTCTCGGGGGTCACCAGGTTGGGGCTGCCTCCTCCTCCCTCCCCTCTTCCTTGCGGGTGCCGGTGCCAGTGCTGGCACCGTGCAGAAATGGGGACGGGGCTGCCTCCTCCTCCTCCCCTCTTCCCCATGGGTGCCAGTGCCAGGACCACGCGGGGATGGGGATGGGGCCAGGGTTGCCTCCTCCTCCCCGTGGGTGCCGGTGCCAGGACCATGCAGGAATGGGGATGGGGCCAGGGTCATCTCCTCCTCCTCCTCCCCGTGGCCGCCTCCTCCTCCTCCTCTTCCCCCCACAGGTGCCGTGCGAGGATGGGGCCGGGGCTCCCTCCTCTTCCCTCTGGGTGCTGGCGCCAGGACCACACAGGGATGGGGATGGGGCTCACTCCTCCTCCTCCCCTCTGCCCTGTGGGTGCCGACACCAGCGCCACCACCATGCAGGAATGGGGACAGGGACAGGGCCACCTCCTCCTCTCCCTTCAATGGCGGCCACGGCAGGCCAGAGCAAGCCTGGCTGGCATGGAGGAGGAGGCAGAGGCGGAGGGGCTTCCAGCAGCCTTTGCAGCCGGAAGTCATGTCCCTTCTTCCAGCTGGTGGCCTCCCTAATTGGTTGGGAGGCTGGGAAGGGGCGGGACTTCCAGCCACAAAGACCACTGGAACTTGTAGGTGGCCGGAAGTCCCGCCCTTTCCTGACCTCCAAACCAATCAGGGGGGCTGCCGGACGGGATTTCCAGCCACAAGGGGGTTGCGGCCCAACAAAGGTTGTGAACCACTGTGTTAGCAGCTTGAGCCGAGGCAGCACAGTGGAACTTTGCTTCCAAAGAGCCTTGAGAGAAATCCCTTTACTCTTTGGGTCTGCTTGGAAGCCCCCTCTCTTGACACCAGCTAGGAGGGAAATTAGTACAAAAGATCTCTTAGCTTGGTACTGAAGTTGAAACATAATAAGGGCAATGATTAATGTGGTTAATTTGCATAATCAGAATGCACATTAATAACATGCATAATGATAATAATTTGCATAATATGCAAATCCATTGCTCAATATGAGGGACTAGAATATGGCAACCCTCTAGTGGAAAAGCAGCGTGATTGAGAAAGCACTTATGGCTTTTGCCCATTAATTAAAAAGAGTGCTCTGATTTGGGATGCAGTGAGCAAGGTTCTTTTAGCCCCCAAAGTGTAACCCAGGCAGCTGTTGGTGAGAATAATCAAATTTTGTGCCAGGAAATAGGGACACTGGAATTAGGAGTCTCTAAAGAGTCCCACTTTATGTGGCTGAAGGTCCACAGTTAGCTGCTTTACCAGAGCATCAATGAAAATGGCGCTCCAGGAATGGATGGAAGATGAAGCAGCTACAAGACAGACATGGTGTCGTGTGATGAGGTATGACCATAGGCACTGCTAGCCTGTTGTAATTCTGTTCTGACAATCTCATGTGATAAAGGCCTTAGAGCCTGTGAGGTGACAAGAATGAGCTGCTACTAACTCTGTTCCTAGAGTTCAGTGAGAGTGGGCTGTGTGCACTAAAACAGTTTTGATGGCATCCTCTCTTCCTTTGACAGGATTAGGAGAAATGGGATTAAAATGTCTACTGATCCTTGTAAAGTTATCACCCTGTTAGCATCCATTAACTTTCCTCTATCTTCTGCCTAGGACAAAGGACAAATTAAGGCTGGAAACCTATCAGCATATATCAGTTAAATTATATGAGGGAAAATCACATGTTCTAATTAAGAATATAAATACAATTGTGGTAGAATTTAATTGAACTGATGTGCTAATAAATTAGTTTTCTGATCTTCAGCTACATGAACAACTAAGCCATTAATTTAACTTGTCACTTCAGTCCAAGTGAAGAGCTGCTTGGTTGGGAGTCTTAAATGGCTAATTTGTATACATACAGAAGCAATATAATAGTGGGAAGCTATTTATATAATTGGCTCCAAAATGTTACTTGAGACAGTAGTGATCAAGGTAGCACCACCACATTTCCTTCCCTTTTCTTCCCTTCCCTCAAAAGCATGACATTCACCCATACACTTTTTAAGTCTACAAAAGAAAGAACCTAGGTGAATCCAGACACAAGTGCTCTGCTAAAATATTTCTTTTTTTGAATAAAATAACTGGAAACCAGGCTTTCACAAGATGTGATCCACCAAGTAGTATATAATTTAGTGGCCGTATATAGCCAAGAAGGAGTGAGAATCCAGAACAATAAGTGAATGAAGGATGGTATCCAGTTCAGTAAGCGCAGGAAGGGATGAGTACCTAGCCTGGTGAGTATCACAGAAGAGTGAGCCAAGCACTGAACCCAACCAATGTACAATACTGGCCCATACATCCCTTTGCAATTACACCACATGAAGGGTGCATCTACACCATAGAAATGATGCAGTTTGACACCACTTTAAGTGCTTTAGCTCAATCATATAGAATCCTGGGATTTGTAGTTTTAGGAGGTCTTTCGCCTTCTCTGCCAAAGAATGCTGGTGCCTCACAAAACTACAAAGCCCAGAATTCTGTAGATGGAACTATGGCACTTAAAGTGGTGTAAAACTGCACTATTCCTAATGTGTAGATGCACTCTCCAATAGAGAATAGAACAGTGACTGCAAGGCAGAGGCTGAACAGCTCTGCTTTAAATAATTAGATAAGTCCTAATTACTAAGAATTACAGCTTCACAATTTAAGGTAGTTCATGCAAGAACTGCTGGGAATGCAGCAAACAATGTATGGGAGGGGACATGAGAAGGGAGGTAAACATGTATGCTTTATACATTATTTAGAATATTAATACAGATTTGAGCAAAAGAGGTATCCAGGGCATAGTCTAATAATAATGCTAAGTAGTAAAGTACATCCTCGGAGACTTGGCAATTATTCATTAAGGTACAAATGATGACAACTACTTAATAAGGAAATCAATCAGTGTAAAGGTTGTTGATAAAGATGTTACACTGATGGAGGAAAGCCAAATAAAAAGTAGCTGGTATTAATTAAATATTATAAATGAAATACTAGGAATTTTAAACAGTGAAAATGTCAGATGTTAAATGGAAAAAGCACTTAAATGATACATTTCATAAACTAGCATGAAAATGCATACACTTCCTTTTAAGGGGATAAACTTGAGCACACAGCTCGAAAGAGGTGATTTTCTTTTTATCCAGTTTCTTCACTGTCCAGATTTCACATCCATAAACGGTGATATGTGACACCATGGGATAATGAGGGAATAATGATGTGACTTTTACAATATAATGTCATTACCCATTTGTGTAATAAGTAATGTGTATGGGTTATCTTTTCTTATTATTTTTCTAGCAAGAATTTATTTTGTGGGCATTTTTTAAAATTTTTATTTATTACCATTATTACAATAAAATCCACATTGTTCCCATTGTTCACATTTCTCGAATTTTCAACCTTGTTCACATTCTTCTTACAGCAATCAATTATTGTATTTTCTTCTATTACTTCCATCTGTTTCTATCGTCTATACAGACTTTCTTGCTGTACCTTTTACTTCCCATCTCATATCGTAATGATACTTTCTTTTTCTCCCTTCTACACACTGCTTAATATTCAAACTAACTGTTGGTATTCTGTGGGCATTATGATGTGAGTCATTCTGCCTAAAAATTTAGGCCATTTCCTTGGTTACTTATTTGTTGTTTTGTTTTTAGATACTTTTGAAATAAAATAAAATAGAAACTAATGAATAATGATAAAAACTGAGCAACAGGTATCAGGGGGAATGTTCAAGGGGTGGAAACAATTCTTTATAAAAGTTACTTCCCAAGAACAATATGAAACTGGGAGAATACCAGCTTTGAAGATTCCCTTCCATAGTTGACACTGGATAGTTATTCCTCTAATCTTCAAAGAGCTGGTACATCACAGTGGCTAAGTGACTAAGGAGCTGCCTCTTTCTGCAGCTGCCTCTTTTTTTGCCAGATTGGGGCCACAGCAACCACATGCCACGTGCCTGATCTGGCCTTTCCATGATGCAAAAAACAGCTCCTTTCTGTGCCCTGGAAAGGGTGCCATATCCGCTGGCACCACAGCTTTTCTGTGCTCCTTTGGTGCTGGACACAACACCAGAGGAGCACTGTGACACCACCCGTCGTGTGGTGGGCGTGCGGCATCACGCTAGCATAGGGGCAGAGTTGGGGCATGTGTCATGCGGATGCCAAGCTCCCACCCTGCCCCCATGCTAGCCTATGGTGCCAGTCTATATACCCCCTATGTTGTAAGCCACTGGCCATGCTGGCTGAGGGATTCTGGGAGTTGTAGTCCAAAAACCTAACCTTCCAAAGCTTAGCTCTTTCTTTCTCAATTGTCACTTACATGAACAGCATAGGAAAAAGAAGTCAGATGGCTTCTATGTTGGTTTTTCAGCAGTGGTACATCTAGATAATAGACCCTGAACCTAGTGGTCTTACACAAAAGGTGGAAGGAACACATTTAGAAAGCTGTGTGAATTATTTTAACAATAAAACATCAATTCATCCCCATTCCCTGCCATTTCATGTTTTAACATTCCTTCTTCATTCCAGCAATTTTAGGGCAAAGGAACCAAATGAAATAGTTTGACTATTGTGATATAAATAAATGCTTGACATGGACAATTGTGCACATAAATTCACTAAAATCACTGCACCATTGAAATTAGAGAAAAGCCTGGAGTTGGCTTCTGCCAAACACATATACTCTGGAAAAAACATCAAGGTATTATAAAAAAGGATGATATATTTGTAAAGTAATTTTTAAAATGAGCCTTTAAAACAGAGGTGGACAAAGTGCAGCTTGCAAATTGCATGGAGCCTTTGGGATTTTTTTGGGGGGGGGGGTCCTTTAGTGGCTGCCAGGGATCAAAAGCAAAAATATGTTTGCCCCCACATGACCTCTAGTAAGTGTGGTGGGCATTCTTTGAGCATCTCCAAAATCATTTTGCAAACTTTTTCCTAAACAAGAGGGTGTTGTTTTTTTGTCACAAAAGGCGGGGGGGGGGGGGGGGGCATTTCCAACACATTTTTGCCATCCCTGGATCATTTAATGCCCAGGAGAGGAATTTCTTGAAAGAAGAAGTGAACAGGAAGTGCAACATCATTTGAGAGCCTGTAGGCCATGGTTTTGTATGTTCAGTGATGTGTAAATTTACAGCGCTCTATAAATAAAGCTTAATAATAATAATAATATGTTTTGTCCTGAGATTCAGGATTCCAGCCCCAGGTGTACCCCATCAGCATGTCACATGTAAAATGTAGTTCTGTGTGGTCAAGCAACATGAGAGTGTGGTCAAGATGGCAAACATTATTAATGAGGAAGAAAACCAAAGCTCAGAGGGACTGCACTAGTTTGCTTTTGCCTGACCTTAATGGGAAGGGAAGGATTCAATCCCCTCCACTGAATTAACAGAGTACAAACTACTTTTGTACTTTGTAGTTGGTTTTCAGCAACTGAAGTAAGCTGAAGACTCAGAGGAAAAGTGGGAGGAGGAAAGAGAAAATGGGACATTTTAAAGACTTTAAAAAAATGGCAAAGGATTAATTAGGACTGTCCTTGCCAAACTGGAACAATTGCAAGGTATGCGCCACTGCATTCCAGAGATGTCCAGAGGTAGGGCATTGTTTACACTGAATGAGGTGAGGGGAAGGGCATATATCTAGGAGTACTGTACATTTAATTTTCAGATCTAATAGAGGAAAGCCTGGGAAAAGTCATGAAAAGTCTGGGACAGAGGAAGCCTGGAAAACAAGAGATCGTGGAAATGTTGTTTACAAATCCTACCAACTTTACACTCTTCAACTTTCCAGGCCTTAACCCTTCCAGATGTGTAAGCCAGTAATAGCTATATCACCTCTGTAACTGCCATCAGTTTCAGTGAGAAATAATGTGACAGCCACACTGTTCTTTCATCCCACGAGTGCCTTTTCCATGGAATCTACTGAATTTAATCAACTAGTTATAATGCAGTTCCAGGAGCGTGCCATGTCTCACAAAACAAATTACTAGCTCACTATAATTAAAGAACTGTAGTTGGTTGATGCAGTCCCGGACTCTAGTGCTTGCTGTATTGCTCCTCTGATGTTATTAAAAATCTAATCTAATCTATTTGCCAAAGGAGCCGATGAACAACTGTGACTCTTTCTAGTTGCCTAGGCACACTTGGAGGCAATAAAATAATATGAAGGCTTTTTAGGTATCCAAAAAGACATTCTAATCTGAAGGTACTTTAAATAATACAATAGAACACACATTCCTGAAGTATTACAAGAACATCACTTTTAGCATCCATAAGAGTTTGTTTAATTATAATCCAGAGCCTTTATACAATGTTGGTTTCACTGATACACCAGGGATGAAGTTCTGAATGGTTTTTTTGTGTGTGTAAGAGTCATATAGTATGCGATGGTGAAACTCACATGTTTCTTACTTTTTTTTCCTAACTTTCCCCATTTCTTCTCCCCTCAAAAAACCCCAGAAACTTTTCCAAGTTCTGCCACAAACTGTTTCATCACAACTTGAAAAATGGGGCAAGAAGCAGGAAGAAGTGTGGATTGCATATGGGTTGCGTACTGCCTGGCTATGGGGCAGTGCAATAAAATCTGCCTTTGACTTTTAAGTCTTGTGTCTATCCCATGGGCAAATTGAAGTGTGATAATCTCCAGTGGAAGGGAAACCCAATCCAATGTCCCCTTTGCAGACATACAAATCTGTTTCTTTCTCCTACTGTGAAGAAATAAAACAGCTTTAGGAATTGGAATTTTTTAAAAAATCTTATAGCCATCTCACAGTTCTTCCTTAAAGGTTTCAACCACAGCACTCCCCTCAAAAGAAACAGTGCAGAGTAGAAAGCAGGTAGATAAACAATGCTGTAAAATTTGCCATCAAATATTGATTTATTTGGCAATCCCAGCAATGAAATGGCATCTCAAAGATCTCCAGTTATCAATGGCCCTGCTAAATAAAGTCTTGCAAACACAGGGTAGCTGTGGCTTGCTTGATGGAAACAATCCAACCTGTGGTATGGGTGTCCCTCTTTTCTTACTGTTTTCTACTTTACCAAGCATAATTTTTTTCCCCAAAGACTAATATCATCTCATTTATGTGCTCCAAATGTAACAGCCTCAGTTTAGCCATCTTTGCCTCTAGTGAGAGTTCAGGTTTAATTTGCTCTAAGACCCATTAATTTCCCTTTTTAGCAGTTTATGTTATCTGTAGAACTCTTTTCCTTTAAAGCTGTGAGATGCTACTATGAAACTCTCAGGATTTGGAGCTATAGGGAGCTAGAGTTGTTTAAGCACTTGCCTATCTTTCTATCCCCATCTCTTTAAGTTTCTAATAAAAACAAACAAAGAAGCCAGCCATTACTTTTTTAAAAACCCATAAATGAATTCCTTATTGAAGTGGCACAGATTCTAAAGCCATTACTAGAACTATTCCACCAAACAGAGTTACTGTACCAGAACTATCAAGCTGTAGAAATAAAGTTAAATGGAAATGGTAACAGCACAACACACAGTAATAACCCAAGAGACAGTAATTAGGTAATCAAATGAAGGGGAAAGACATATCCAAGTGAAAGCTTAAAATTGGTTACCATGCCAGGTGTTATCAAAGAAATGGGAAGATGATTAACAATGTACAGTTATGAGAATGTGCATATTTGAAAGCTTGTTTTTATTTTTATCTCCTTTATAAACTATTATATTTAATTAACAGTATCAGCCAGTCTCGTAGCATGTAATCAGCTGCTCCAAGAGAACAACTCTCATTGATCTATACCATGTTCAGGAAGCAGCTGAAAGAACTGTACGTCTGTATTACCCATAAATTACACCTCACACACATATTTCATATCAAATAATTTACATACAATTTTGTATTTTTGACATTGTGTAATATCTACTCTGAGATAAGAACCAATTGGGAATTTTAATAAAGTGTCATTGTATACATGTTTAACTAACATCGGTTGGCACTGTACACAGGAAGGTATAGGTGGCCCTCCTTTTGTAACCACATCACATAGTAAACCTATGATGAGACTCCCCAGGTGAGATACAGGCAAGGACAGAGTATTAACAGAAAGAAGGAGGGAGAAATAAAGAGATATCACATTTGCAAGATTAGCCAAGGGCATAAGAAAGATGCCAAGACAAATAGCAGACACCCTTAGGAAGGCAAATGACATCCAAAGCAGCATTACACATAAAATAGGGATGTGGAATGTGAGAAGCATGAGCCAAGGGAAGCTGGGGAAGTAAAAATGGAAATGGAACACATGTACTGGGGGTGAGGGAGTTAAAATGGACAGGGATGAACCACTTTGAATCAGACAATCACACAGTGTTCTACTCAGGGAATGAAATGACAAGAACCATTGATTAAACCAAAATGTGATCTAATTAATATCCCAACAGAATTTACTGACAACATAAGAAACAGATTCAGCTAGTAAGCATAACAGACGGAGAACCAGAGGAAATTGGTCTGAAGCCAGGGACATAATAAATGAAGAATGCAGTCAGACACTTTCAATAAATAAAGAGAAAAAAACAGGATGACAAAAAAACACTACAAACAATAATGAAAAGAAGAGGAAAAAACAAAAGGGAGATATGAACAAACTAAGAATTATGAATGCAACAGTACAATGGCTTGTGAGGAAAGATAAAGAAAATTACTACAATGACCAATGCAGAGAAATAGAAGATAACAACAAAAAAGGAAGAGCAAGAGATCTATTTCACAAAATTCAGGAAATCAAAGGAAAATTCAAGCCAAGGACTGGGATGCTCTATGACCAGGAAGGAATAAAAATATTTTTGATGCAATACACAGAAGAGTCATATAAAAGGGATGACAATATGAAGGACACATGGAACCAAGAGTCATATGAAGATGAACCCTAAATTCTAAAATGCAAGGTGGAAACTGCAATAAGAGAAATAGTGAACAACAAATCACCAGGAACAGGTGATATTCCAATTGAACTGTTGCAATCCACACTGACAGAGTCAACTCTAGTGCTAACCAACATATGTCAACAGATATGGAAAACAAAATGATGGCCAATAGCTTTTTGTGGGTTTTTCAAGCTATGTGGCCATGTTCTAGAAGATGGCCAATAGATTGGAAGCAATCAATATACATCCTCATCCACAAAAAGGGAGATGCAAGAGACTGCAGCAACTATAGGACCATAGCACTCATCTCCCATGCAATCAAAATCATGCTGAAAAGTTTGCAACATAGACTCCAACCATACATGGAGAGAGAAATCTCAGAGGTTCAAGCATGGTTCAGGAAAGGAAGAGGCACTAGGGACCACACTGCAAACATACGATGGCTAATGAAACGCATCAGGGAATTCCAAAAGAAAATCAGCATGTGCCTTATAGATCATGAAAAGCTATGGAATGCCTTTAAAGACATGGGAATGCCAACACATCTGATAGTTCTGATGGGAACATACTATGTAATGTTGAGGTACTGTAGTATAATGTCATGCTAGAATTCTTTGGGTGAGAATTCTAAATGCCCTCCCTGTAATGCAAATCCCAGGATTCCCTGGGATGGAACCATGACAGTTAAAGTGGAATCATAGTGCTATAACGATGTGCAAATTGAGCCTCTCATATCTGATATTCTGAAATCCAAAATGCTCCAAAATCTGAAACTTTTGGAGCTACAGTACAAGTAGCGTACTTTGTACATTTGTAAGGATGGAGAGGGAGACGAGCCTGGAGATAGATGTGAATGAATGACCTAGAGTGCTGGCAACACCTCAAACGCAGAAGTGGATGGGTGGAGGGGGTCAACAGACGTCTCCTCTACTGAAATACGATCCCTAATATAAAATAAATAAATAAAAGTATTTGCAGATTTTAGGGAGAGGTGGTTGGAGAGAGACATGAGGAGATTTCAAAAACCTGCCTTTTAATAAATGCACGAAAAACAGAATGAACCTTTTGATGTCAACTGGAGTGGTAGTGGAAGGAAGCAAGTGGCACCAGAAGCTGGTGGGTGATAGGACTCACAAAGAGTGGCCTCAGCGGCGGTGGCGGAACCACTAACAGACAGCCCAGAATCCAAGTTGCTCTCTCCAAATTCTTCTCTCTGCAGCCTGCACCATTTTATTTCATAAAAGGATCCGGATTATTGTACAAGCGATCTCTCCAGGGAGCCTTCCAGCCACGGCATCTGCATTAAAGGTGGCAATGGCAGTGCTCCTAGTCATTTGTTTCCAGTGCAGAAGTGAGCAGCTGGCAAATATTCCAAAATCCAAAAATATCCAAATTTTTGCATTTCTGGTTCTAAGCATTTTTGATAAGGGAGACTCAACCTGTAGTGTAGTATTTAGCCTTGAACAAAAAATCAGGGCGATGCAGGTGTGTACAGGAAAATGCCTCTCTCAAGAGATCCTCTCAAGAATACCATTGACTGCAGAGAGCTCAGAGTAGAGGGCTTTTTTCTTCTGCTGCTCCCAGATGGTAGAAGGCACTCCTGTTGGAGCTGCAGTTAGGCCATGTGTGAAGGCAATGGTAACCATAGTTTGAAAAACAAAAAAGATGACACATTTACTGACACATTTATTGACTGGCAGCAGAAGAAAAAGGGGGAAGGCAGTAGGAAAAGAAAAAGACTGCATTACAGGTGGATGGATGAAATCAAGGAAACCATGGGCCTGGGTTACAAGTCCTCAGTAGGGCTGTTGAGGTCTCTCATTCATAGGGTTGTCCTAAGTCGAAGTCAACATGACAGCAATTAATACAATATAAGATGTGATAATTGTTACTAGAAATATCCCTGACCTTAATTGTGTTTGAACAAAAACAACTTAAATGGATTATTTAGCAATATTCAAGAATATAATTTTATGATCTCATTACAATTGAATTTTCAGTACCCAACTAATTATAAAATAAAGTGTGCTCAAATAATCACAAATAATACATTAGGAAACACATTGTTATATGAAACTGTTGTATCTATATAAAGGAAAACAATCACCTCACAGTCAATCTCTTTCTCTTTGTTTTTGTCCCCTCTTGTGTGGCATCACAGCTTTTATATGTAGAAACAAGAAGGGGATAGCCTTGAAATTTGTTTTAGCCAACTCTGGCTTTTCCTGGGCACCATTCAGATATTAACAGCAGGCACTGAGTGGGGTCATAACAATCTGAGAAGCAAACATCTGAGCCAGCAGCAACACACAGCCTCAGTTCCCACTAGCCAAAATACAAATGCTGGCGGGCTGGTTTGGGAGTTTCCCTCACCCTGTTTTAATCTGGCATGATTCTCTCCCTCCTCCTCAGAAATCCCAGACATTTTAAAAATCCACCCAGACATGAAAAAGAAGACATGTCTGGAAAAAGGAGGACACAGGTAGACACAGTAGCATTTTAAAACTGTTTTGATGCTAAGCATGGTGATAAGAAAGGCTTTAATTGTGTTGATGACTGTAATGGTTTTATTCAAATTCTAGAATGTAAATTTGGATGAGATCCCAAGAGTCATCTTGTCCAGCCCTCTGTTGGTGTGGAAAACCCTCTCTTATATGTGCCTCTGGAAGGTTTCTGCATGGATTAGTATCATTTTAATTGTTTTGCTGTTTCTGGTTATGTTTTTTGCTGGATTTCATAGATGGAAGCAGAACCGTTAAAGTGGCTTCAAAGTGGGATAATTATGTCGTGTAATACCTTCTAAGAATTCAGTGAGACCTAACAGTGGTATTGGCTAGTGCAAAGTAACTTTATCAAGTCCATTTCAGGCTGTACTGTGTATCATGTCTGAACAATTCATATACAGTATTTGTCTTTTTATATGCCAGTTTCTCCTACCTGTGAGATTGTTACATCCCCTTGTGTTGGGCTGATGTGGGGAAAGTATTAAGATACAGGTAATGTAGCATTTGTGGAATTTACTGCTGAAAAGAAAACTACAAAGAAATCTATCAGTGCTATTCAAAAGAAAATTATTTGAAGGGTTCCTGTTGGTCTTTTAAATTGGGAACCAGTTAAACTCACAGCACTGCAACAAAGTCTCAGACATTCTGAAATGTTTAAATAAATCATAGGTTATTATTATTACTACATATAAAAACTATAAATCTGAAGTCAACTAAACGGTGCAACAATATGGATATTAGAAAAACTAGAGTACCTGCATAATACACCATTAAGACGTTGTACATTGATTTGTACATTAACCAGAGTTATAACAATGAGCTATTTGTTTTCCCTTCAGGTTATGATAAAACTACCAAGTTATGAATTGCAACCTGACTGTGTTGATCACAGCTGAGTAACTAGGTAATGAGGTATTTAATAATAATAATAATAATAATAATAATAATAATAATAATAATAATAAATTTTATTTATATCCCGCCCTTCCATGAATATGATCAGGGCGGCGATTTTAGCCAACTCTAAAAATAGGGAGAAATAAATTAATCATATTCCATGATGATTAACAATTCTTCTCTCTAAAATATATTTGGTGGTACTGATAGGAAAGAGCCAGTGTGCTGTAGTGGTTTGAGTGTTGGACTGTGACTCTGGAAACCAGGGCTCAAATCCCCACTTGACCATGGAAACCCACTGGGTGACTATGGGCAAGTCACACTCTCACAGCCTCAGAGGAAGGCAAAGTTAAGCCCTTTCTGAACAGATCTTGCCAAGAAATCCCTGTGATAGGGTCACCTTCAGGTTGCCATAAGTTGAAAACGACTTGAAGTCACACAACAATAAAGTGATTGGAAATATATGATTTTTTTTAAAAAAAAACCTGTCCAATAATTCACTGTCCATCTGCTTCCAGATTATTCCAGTAATTCTAGACACATTGTTATAAAAGCAGCATTGATTCAGAAGCTAAATTTAAATCCAGTGGTGCAGCCTAGGTTCCCAGTTCATGTTGCATTGACCACCACTATGTCTGGATGATTAAAAACGTCATTAAAAATGATGAGAGGTCTAGAAACCATGCCCTATGAGAAGTGGTTTAGAAAACTTGGTATGTTTAGCCTGGAGAAGAAAAGATTAAAGGTCATGATAGCCATATTTGAATATTTGAAGGGATGTCATATTGAGGATGGGACAAGCTTGTTTTCTGCTGCTCTAGAGACGAGAACATGGAACAGTGGGTTTAAATTACAAGAAAAGAGATTATACCTAAACATTATAAGGAACTTCCTGATGGTAAGAGCTCCCTTGGAGAGTGGTGGTCTCTTTCTTTGGAGGTCTTTAAACAGAGGTTGGATGGCCATTTGTTGGGAGTTCCTTAAGTGGTGGAATTTGATTGTACCTTCCTGCATGGCAGAATGGGGTTGGACTGGATGGCCCTTGGGATCTCTTCCAACTCTATGATTCTATGAAAAAGAAGCTTGGAAAGCCTTTCTGGGCCCATAGAAATATCAGAAGCTGCCTTGAACTGAATCATACCATTGGGCCATCTAGCCCAATATTGTCAAATTGGACTGGCAGTTAACTGTCCTTGGTTTTAGGAGGGCTTCTTTCCAAGCTGTCCTTGGTTTTAGGAGGGCTTCTTTTCAAGTTCTACCTAGAAATCCTTGGTATTCTCTGGTAGACTCTCAGCCAAGCACTAGCTAGACTTGACCCTACTTGGCTTCCACAATATGGAAGATATGAGGGTTGTTGTTGTTGTTGTGTACCCTCAAGTCATTTTCAACTTAGGATGCTTGCCTGGCACTCAAGTTGCTTTCTTTTA
This sequence comes from Sceloporus undulatus, assembly GCF_019175285.1. Taxonomy (NCBI): domain Eukaryota; kingdom Metazoa; phylum Chordata; class Lepidosauria; order Squamata; family Phrynosomatidae; genus Sceloporus; species Sceloporus undulatus. Next base: position 69,155,825 of record NC_056523.1, on the reverse strand, counting down.
TGTGCCAGCCCTCCCCCAACCCCCCCCCCACAAAAAACCAAAAACAAAACAAAAACCCTTGATATTCTCCCAAGCTTTGAAAATATTGCTGATCATTTTCTCTTTACTGTTTAATATCATTTTCTGTTATCTGCAGATCTTTAAACCACCATGAAAACAGTTTTGATGAAGGCAAGCATACAAATATTATAAACAAGCAAATTGATTAATTAATTTTAAATCTGTGCATTCTGAAAGGAACTCTGTTTTAAAGGCTTAGTGGTTTCTCAAGCTTTGAAGTACATTTCCATAACCTGGAGGAAGTGTTCCTGCAATCTTTAAATATTTATCTTGCAATTCCCCTGCTTATATGTATTTAGGAATGTTTTCATAAATACATCAATAACTATCTTGTATGACTCATTAAGGTGGCTTTTAATCCTTTAGTGTGAGCACACAGTTTACAGCTGCCCATGAATCACTTTTATAGGCATCCATTAAGCATGCCCTTCAAACTCCAATTATTTGTCAGATTTTTTGTATATACTTGAGCAGTCACAAACGAAACAAGCACTGAACAGACATGTGAATACTTGAAAGCTGAAACTGGCACATCTCCATCAGGGCACTTTCTCATTTAGCTGTGCATTCTCAGTTTTTCTGAGCAGATCAGCTTGGCCAAGCAAATCCATATGGGATCCAACCCCGCTGAGATGCAAAAAGATCCTGGACTCTATCACACAGAGAGGTAATAATATCACACAGAGAGATAATAATAATGTTATTACCCAATGACATGTCCATTACAGTTTATGCACTGGACACAAATGGGAGAAGTGCTTGGGAGTGTGATAATCTTCCCCCCAATCACACTATTACAATTAGCTAGTTTCCTCCTCCCCCTGCTCCCCCTCTGCTCTGCATCTGCCTAGTGTCTAGACACAAGTGAGCTAGATTAAATGTTTTTTTATCCCATTCCCCTATATGAGAAAGAATAACCACTCATTTCATCCTGATATGGGAACAGATCATTTAGCTAAGGTATCTGTCTTAATTTTCAAACAGGAAAATCTCTCTCTCTCTCCCTCCCTCCCTCCCTCCCTCCCTCCCTCCGTCTGTCCTTTTCTGACATGCTGTGAGGAACTGTGGTTGGCACTTAATTCACAATGCTTAATGATATTTCCGGGGGGGGGGGGGGCATTCCTAGATCTCATATTTTGTCCAACAAACCTCATGATCTGGGATGATCCTGAATTGATAACCCTAGTTACAAGGCAAGAAACACTTGAGACCATTCACAAATTGTGATGCCATTATACTGAGCAGCCTAATTTTGTGGTTGGAGCTGCTAAGCTGTCTACTTTAGCTTTTTGGCCAGCACCACCTACTGATTTTGAAATATAAGGAACAGGAAGAACTATGTCTCTGAACACATAAAGGTTGCTGTGTGGGCAGACAACAATATTAAGCAAGCTTGATACAGCCATAATGCATCTAGTGGAGCTACAAAGAGAGCATACCCTCCAGCCAGCAGTACCAGTTTGGCAGGGGCAACCCCATTGAATCCCCTGTAATCCTACTTTTTCCAGAGGTTTTAAAAATATCCCAGTTTCTCTCTCATCTCCTCCAACTTTTCCCCATTGTCATCAGCTTACTTTAATTGCTGCAAAACTAGCTTGCACTCAACCAACTCAGTGGAAGGAGAGGAGAGGAAGGCGTAGAATCTTGTTCTCTTTAGTAGTTTCAGGCAAAAGCAAACTACTGAAGTCTCTCCTAGATTGTGTGTTCTTCTATCTTAATAATTTATGCCATCTTGACCACACTCTGATGTTGGTTGGCCACATGTGTTCCACTTTTCACCTGTGAAATGTTGGAAGGTTATGGGGGGAGGGGGCACCACAGAGGACCACATTGTTCAAAAGCTATAATTCATTCCTTAAGAGTCCAGAATAGGACAAAAGGAAGAGGAGTGAGGGAGAAATGAAAATATTAATAGCTTTTCAGAATTTGAGAAAGTATGCCTGGTCTATTGAATTGGTTGCCCCCCAAATTTATTCCCAATGGCAGCATCTTGGTTAAGAATTCTTGTTTATGTAGATAGGCAGTTTGTCTAATCTAATTGTTTTCCAGAAGATCATGTATGTATAGGATGCGAACTTCCCACACACTCTTCTGTCTTGAGCACCTAGGATGTTTACCGTCAACATGAGTACCAAAACAACTCTTAATCTAAGTTTTGGCCAACTGATGCAATCTGATTTTGGGAATGTGGGGAGGAAGGATAAATAAAGCTTAAATACTTGCATGACAGAAGAAACCAGAAACGTATTCATGTTTGCACATGCAGCATAAGCACCCATCGTACATGTTGTAACAACTACACAGAGTTGGGAAGTTATACAATACAATTAACAAGGTTACCTGTAAAGTGTTGCTTTTGGTGGTAATGAGGACACAACTACATTTTAAAAAATACTTAATAAACAGCAAGATTTACTTTCTGCTTCTAAAATTATCCCTTTCAGGAATCATTTGGGTGCCTTTTTTTTTAACTGTTGTTGGAATTTAATCTTTTTAAAGTAACTTAAAGTGTTAGGTAAAGTGGTATTCTTTACAATTCTGAATTGCATTTTTTTTTAAAAAAAAAAAAGGGGGGACAAGCAACAGTTCATTTTTTCAGAATAACTGTTTCAAAATGACTTCACAGCAACTTTAGGAGTCTAGGCCTTTCCATCTGTCTCAGGATGTATGAGCTGAGAAAGGCATTAATGCAGCAGCAATTTTTTTCCCTTGTTAAATACTTCATTTGCAAAATACAGACACAGTCAATGTCACGCAATGGCAAAAGAGAAGTCAGCATTACAAAGGGGGGGGGAGTTACAAGGACACTTGAATTGAGAATGATTAATAGTATGATCTGAATACTGGGACAGATTGCTATAGAAATCAATATTGCTCCATTTCCAGAACAGAATCTCTTTCTATTTAAAAAGGTTGTAGGTAGCAAGATGTTGGCTCTTTTCTTTACTCTTACCATTGTATATGTATCTCCTACAGCCATTGCTTTCTCTAACCCCACAGTCTTATGCCTGTAGGAGTGAGTGTTGAACAACATCTCATTGCTAAATATCACAGAATTGCTCCTTATTAGTACCAAATCCAGCCATCATTAATACTTTGAATATCAGAGGAATTTATAATAATTTCCCAATTATGTCAAAGCACCAGAATAATTAACTTGTGCACTGTGTTTGTGTTTTGGAATTAACACAGATGGAGCTGAAGGATCACTTAGATGTTAAAATTACTTTTTAGTTCTATTGGGCAATGACAGTCTGATTAATTTAGAGAAAATGTTTACAAGTATGTTTATACAGAACTGGGAAAAGCATTTATTCCTTTATTTCCTTGTAAAATTTCTGTTCCACCCCATCTCCTGATATGGGATCCAAGAACAAAGTTAAAACATAAGACTGCTAAAAACAAACAAACAAACAAACAAACAAACAAAAACCCGAACATTAAAAAGTTAAAGCACAATTAAGATATCAAATTAAAACTTCAGTAATTTAAAAGAGCCTAAATCATTTAAGAATGATTGTCTTATTGGAAGATCCAGTGTGTTCCACCAAGTGTGCAGTCATACAGCATGCATAGTCATAATTCATTGGACCTTACATAGAAGTAGGTATGTAGCTTTGATACCTTGTAATTGCATAACATTACTCTCAGTAGCCACTTCCAAGGGCATTCAGGCACAACAATTAAATGAACTTCAGCAAAAACAATCAGTGATAGTACCAAATTCATGTTTACAGAATTAGATTACAGGAGAATCCATGCTGAACAGATGCAAGAAGAAGAGGTCTGAAACATGCTTTTTAGTTCTAACTAGAGTAGACCCATCAAATTTATGGCATTTACCTATGTATTCAAGAGATCTGCTCTGGCTGAGATATATGGGGCATTAGGATTCAAACTAGTTTTCTTGATGGTTGATGCCATGTTTGTAAAATTCCTTCCAAGTTCCAAGGGCAGTTTTGCCAAATTCTGCTTATTATCTTCTGAAAGACTTTTTTAAATTCAGTCTGTTTTAATTAGATGGTAATTAATTTGGAATGTATTCAATCAAAGTTCATACTGCAAGCCTGAAGGCAGGAACTCTCTGTTTTGGTTGTTATTAAGCTCATGTAAGCCACTCTCAGAGCCTTTTGAACTAAAGAGAGCAGTCTCAAAAGAAAAGGAAGGAAGGAATTAGTGACCAGCATTTTTTACTGAGGATTTTTGCTCATGTTTTTTATGCTGTGCTTTTTTAATGTTTGTTATTGTTTGTTTAACAGAGGTATTGCTTTATATTTTCTTTTTATTGAAAGACATTTATTGTTGTTGCTGCTGTGTGCCTTCAAGTCGTTTCCAACTTATGGTGACCCTAAGGCAAACCTAACATGGGGTTTTCATGACAAGATATGTTCAGAAAAGGTTTGCCACTGCCTTCCCCTGAGGCTGAGAGAGTGTGACTCAATCAAGGTCATGCAGGGTTTTCATGGCCAAGCTGAGAACCAAACCCCAGTCTCCTGAGTCATAGTCCAACACTCAAACCTACACCATGCTGGCTCCATACTGGCATTTATTACTTTAATAAAAAAGGGTGGATAAATAACCTTAAGTAAAAACTAAAATGTATCTGTGCCCATCATTGCTACTCCTTTGATCTATGAGGAAGGCATCAAAGGTAACATAACTCCTCTGGAAGATGCAACACAGTGTAGTGACTAAAAGACTGAGTATGCACTGCCAAATGTACCCCTAAAAGAAAAAAAAACCCCAGAAGTGACAGAAGCTCTCTGCTGGTTTTAAAAAACAGGTACAGTTGGCCCTCCGTTTTCGCAGGGGATCTATTCTGGACCCCACCGTGAAAATGGAGAGTTGCCAATATTCAAGCCCCATAGGCTTGAATGGGGTGCATGCCCATGTGTGCAGTAGGAGCGTGCCCCATTGGAAATAACGGAGGTCACCTCTCTGTGAATATTGGAGACCGCGGACCTCAAGTCCACAAGAAAGGAGGGGTGAGTGTATTTTGTTGATACCAAATAGTGCACATAGGTGACCGCACATATACACACACAGACTGCTGTCTATCCAGGAGTGATCACATCACACCATTCTTAAAATCACTCCACTGGCTGCCAATTAGTTTCCTGGCAAAATACAAGGTGTTAGTTACTACCTTTAAAGTCCTACATGATTTGGCTCCAGGTTACCTACAGGATCACCTTCTCCCATACGATCTGCCCCATACACTCAGGTCCTCTGGGAAATGTTTGCTCCCACTGGCCAGGACAAGACTGGCAATGGTTTCCCAGAGGACATTTTTGTCTGCTGCCCCCACTCTGTGGAATGACCCACCGGATACGGCAGCAGAAAATGCTAACTGCTTTTATAACAGCACTAGAGGCATATCTAAGTCAATTTTAAATCATGAATTTTTAACTGGTATATTTTGAAGACTGTATTATGTGGATATATATTAATGGTTTTATATTACTGTATTTTAACTATTGGTTTTATATGTTTTTGAATTGTGTTTTGAATTTTGACATGTTATATCCCACCTTGGGCCTTGAGGAGAAGTGGGAAAGAAATAAAAGTTGTTGTTATTATTATTATTTGGAAGGTGAATTTCCACTCCTAATTATTTCTACATGAATCAATGTATTCCTCTGGAGGATGAGGGGGGAAAGGTCATTCTAGGGAGTCTAGAGGGGCAGATGACCATATAAACAACCATCGAGGGTCCCATATATGCAGATCCTTTTCTAATACCTTCTGCTCTTATCAGCCACAGAACAGCAATGGATTGGAACTGTAGCACTTAATAGCTGAGTCATGGAGGGGTTGAGAAGAGAGACATATGTAAGTTTTGCCAGTGTGGAACACCACACTGTGTTTCCTAATGCAGGATCTTGGCCATAATTTTCCATAGAATTTGCATATGGAAGGCCACAGCTATGCTAACATAAATGATTACTGCAAAATCATCACTGACAGTATAATCCTATGTATTTCTACTGAGACGTAAGCCCCACTGGGATTTAAAAAGCTAATCCTAAGAAAATGTGTAGAATATGCAGCCTAATATAGCCATAACAAGACTCTGCACATTTTCCAAACTGTTGTTGCATGCCCTCAAGTCATTTCTGACTTATGACAAACCTAAAGCAAACTGATCACAAGAGTTTCTTGACAAGATTTGTTCAGAGGAGGTTTACCTATGCCTTCTTCTGAGGCTGAGAGAGTGTGACTTGTCCAAGTAGTTTCCAGAGTCCTAGTCCAACACCCAAACCACTACACCATGCTGGCTCTGTAGTTCCAAATACTCATTATAAAGTAGCAACGTACGGGTAGAATAAAGTGCTCTAAAAGGATGTGGGAACACAAAACTGTATTTGCCTGAGCTGGAATTCATATCTCTTCACAAATGATGCCATCTATCACAACTCATTGTTTATTGCTCAATTCATCATATCTACAGCAGCAGTGCCAGTGTTTGTAGGCAACAATTTATAAAGAAGCTATGACAAATAGGAAGCCCTAATTTAAATAGCGCAGCAAGATAACTCCAGTTTGTTCCCAAGATTATGAGTGTTAAATGGCCCTTTTTATATCTTTCTCTGGAGCAGCTGCACCACATCTGAGAAATCTCTTGTTTCTCATACTGTATAAAACTTCAGTAACAAACTATTTTTCACACAATATAAAATGATCAACACATTTGTGGCTCCATAAAGAGCTCTATTTTATCACAATTGAGGTAGACCTGTTAATCAATTGTTGAATTGGATGCCATCATGGAGACATGAACAGTTGACTGAATGGCTATACTCTAGCCAGGATTAACAATAGAATTTTGGCCATCATTTCAGAAATCTATTTATTTAGTTACTTTTCTTAACATTATTTGTATGCCACAGAAGCTTGTTTGAATGGCTTGATGAGATCCTGAACAGTGATACACTGGGACAGATGAGCCCTTCATACTGCATTGAGATACTGAGACCACTTCAAGATATCATTTTACATGTGGCTAGTGATATATAAATCAATATTTAAATATTCAACTCTGAATATTCATAGGTAGGATCTGATGGAGCTCAACATGAGGGTCTTTAGAACAGGAGTTATGAGATGAGATTTTGTTGGGGGGGGGGATTTTTGTCTAAAGGGACAAACTATTTCCAAGAAAGCACACCATGGGATGCATGCTTGCAGAGTGCATGGCTACACCGGTCCTTAAAAAAGGAAAGAAAGAAAAACATTATGAATGACATAATAAAAGATGCCCTGCCTTGTTTGTAAGCCAACAAACCAAACCAATATCAGTCAGACAAAACGGTAGGAAAATAATACCACTTCTGCAAATATAATTATGGAAAATCAGAGTACAGTATGTTTGATAGCTACAGTTTATACTTTGCTTCTGAGACTTCCAGTTTTTCTTTAATGACTTGGAAATACCACAGAAATTTTAGATGATTTTTAAAGCACATATAACTGCCTCCCATGATTTATCTTCTTTATGTCAGTTCAGCACCATTTTAAGAAAAAATCCATCCTGCTGGCTGTATGATTCCAAATTACCAGGGAACACAGAGCAAACATGATGAGATTACAAACCCACACAGCCACTAAAGTTTGGCTACATGGTAGTTATCATTGAGATCTGATGAAGCCCTTGCCTTGCCTTCACACTGAATGAGCTAGAGAAAAGTGTTTCTTGCCTATTAGATGAGTTTCCTTTGATCCTGAGTAACTGCTTCAGGATCATTTGTGCATCATTTGGTTAAAGGTAGCTATAATTAGGTGTACCAAGGCATCATGGATGCAGAACACTTGCATAAATTATTGCCCAGATTTGAAACAAGGGGAACAGGTGAAGGATCATATGGTGAAATGGGCTCCAACTTTTGGTTCTCCAGTTGAAATGGAACAATGGGAAAGAATGTGGACAAAAAGTCTGAAATTTACCTTGAGTTATGATCTAAGGGAGATTTTTTTATTAAATGATGTATAAATGGTATTTAACACCAGATAAACTATCAAAAATGTGTAAGAATAATTCAAAAAATATGTTTGAAATATAAACTGAAGATAGGATCTTTTTTCATATGTGGACGGTGGACTTGTGATAAGGCACAGAAATACTGGACTCTAATCCATTCAATGTTAAAATACATTTTTAATGTTAAGATACAGCTGAAACCAGAGATTTTTCTGCTTGGATTATTGACTAATTAAAATTGGAAGGAATATGGGGGGGGATCCAATATATGATCCAAGCAGCAAGTATAATATATTCTCAGAGCTGGAAAGATACTGACATGCCAATATAAGAAAACTGGCTGGGGAAGAGGATTGAGCTTGCTGAAATTGGCAAATTAAAGATATTGATGAGAGAGAAACCTTTGAATAATTTTAAGAAAGATTGGGAATTGTTTATTACATATTTGTAGTCTTACTGGGGATATGAATCAGTTTTGAATTTCGTAAAATAAATAGTACTGGTATGTTGTAGAGGCATAAATATATTATCAGATATAAAGAAGCAGAGAAATAGTGGTATATATCCATCAATTGCAGGGAGGCAGTAGTGTATGTTAATTTTTGTTTAGTAGTTTAGTTGTTAAGGTTGACTGTTTTTTATACAGATCTATAAAATTTGTTTATGACTGTTTTTATTTAATAAATATCTTCTTTTAAAAAATAGGTGCAGACCATAGCTAGGTTAATTAGTGCATCTACCTAATGTAATTATTCATCTGTTCATTACATTTTGAAATTGTATTTAGATTTTATTATATTTATTACATTTTAAAATGTACACTCTGATATATTTATAAAATACAAAATACAACAAAAATACAACCATATAGCAGTAATTGAAGTAAACAATGCCAAATGTCAGCAGAATGTTAAACCAAGATGAAACCAGCAGCAGAGAATAAAGCATTTCAGCTTAGGAAAACAAATTAAAACCACCAGCAGGATAAGAATGCAAAGATGTAAAAACACTAAAAAAAGCTCAAAAATTAAAATGCTGTCATTGTTATAAAATGCAGTTCCCACTTATCCCATTATAGTTGATTGTCTATACCTATAAAAGTATTCTACTGTACTGTATCTTCAGAGTCACACAATTACTAGTGTGACACTTTTCTCTGTTCCACAAGTTGAATAATGTGCCTGTCAGAGTCTTTTCCAGATAAGATGGCTTGATGCTAGCAGGAAGCATCTCCAACTAAGAACAAAATCTTTCCATTGTCTAGACTAGAACAAACAATCCAATGAGCAGCTGAACTGTCTGCAGTTTTGAAGCTGTCAAAACTACATCTCATCTCATTCCCCACCCTTCCTTCTTACCTCCTCTTCAACAGCCTAGGCACTTTATTTTTAAACCCCTCAAACTTCTGCTCACAGAATGCCCTCCATTGGTCAGGGCAAAGACACCAACGTAGCTTTCAGTGTTGTTATTCATACTTCCAACGACTAGGCTATTGTAATTCACTTTTATGATGCCCAGTCTGACCTTGTACTTCACTTTCTTTTGATAATCTTACCTTGAGATATCAGGTGCATGTTTTAAGAAACTGAACACAAGCAGCTATGTTTTGCTATGACTCTTGTGATGCCTCCTTCCCAGACCTCTGGGTCTGGAGTACAATACAGAGAGAAAGGCAGACAAAGAGGGTGGCAGACCTAACTCTCAGGAACCGGGGCAGAGCAGAGGGACATGTCCATGCAGGAGACAAACAGGGATACCTCACAGCAGCCACAAGACACATAATAATAATAATAATAATAATAATAATAATAATAATAATAATAATAAT
>NC_056523.1:69120159-69145949 GCF_019175285.1 Sceloporus undulatus | reverse complement strand
TTTATATTTATATTTCCAACCTCGATCCGCAGGGAGATTGCAACAATAGAAACAACATTACAAGATAAAAAACTACAATTTCATATAAAATACACTCGATAAAACAGTAAAACCACTATCAATATAATACATAGACTAAATCATCATTTAAAATACATATCTTTACAAATAGAGGTGGGGTATTTCTAACTCTCTTATAGCAGATTGGGTGGATAGGCCTGCCAGAAGAGATCCATCTTAAGTGCCTTCTTAAAGGAATCTAAGGTGGTAATGAGATGGATCTCCTCCGGCAAGCCACAGATACATACCAGACAATACCGACCACAAATGAACACTGACAAGAAAAGGAGAGTTTATGTTGGTCAAAGTGTATGTACAGAAAACACGCTGAATTGAGGCAATAGCTGTGGGAGTCTACTAGAACACAAATATCCCAACCTTGCCTCCAGAAGGTGGATGCTGACAACTAACCTTTTTTGGAAGCTGCAACCTGTTTTGCTCTTGACTTGGCTTGTGTGAGTTGGACCCTGCTCTATGGACTGACCTTGCTACCATACACCTTTGAATTTGATGCCTCAGTTGTTTGCCTTCCCCTGCCGACCCAGACTGGCTTGACTCTGAGAACGCTAAATGCTGGGCTGGAAGCTCTGGTAAGGCAGTTTTTTGACCCTATGGAATTCCTTGCCCTGGCTGGCTGCCAAGACAGCACTATGTATCAGTTTAGGAAAGTGCTGTGATCATCATAATGGACCTAAAAATAGCTCTGCAAGATAATTCAATGAGGAGTCCATTAATTGCATCCATTATACAAACATAGATTTTGTGAATTTATGGCAAGAGGACGTTGAACAGATTCTTCTGTAATGTCCTTTATGCATCTACTGTCTCATATAATTTCTACATTTCTGAAATAAAATGGTGCTGGTGAGAAAGATTGTGTCAAATCCCACCCACACACACACCTGCCATCACTACTTCAGTGGTGAAAATTAAAATGATAGAACATTTGCCTCTGACTTAATTCAGTGTCACTGACTTGACATTCTTCTGGACATTCTGAACAGCAACTTTATTAAAAGCTATATTTCCCTGTGTTTTCTATATGAGCCAGGAAAAGCATACATCTGTAGCATGCAGCAGGTTTTGTCTGACAGTTTATTGCTTTTAAAAATAGAATACAAAATGCATTAATACATGGTGTCTGAAAAATATTCAGGGGGGAAAGATGAGGTGTATGAATAAAACATTGCAAAATAATTGCAGTAAATTGTGACTTGTTTAGATTTCTTTGTCAAGCTCTCTCAATGCTCAGGACAGATTAAAACCACTCTTGCCTCAGTTTATTTTTGCAGCAAAGAGGCCAAAAAAGAAGCACAAACTTAAGCAGAATATAGTTGCATCTTGCAGACCTGCCCAACCTGACATTGGAGCTCATCAACTGGGCAAATAAGCCATCTTACTTCTTCCAGCTTCAATTCTGGATCTGGGATGCCCCTGGATGTTAGCATACCTAAATTGCCATTGATCTAGCCAGGATGCCACCGCCCAGATGCCTTGCTCAGCCAGCCAATTTTTGAAGCTGGAAACTCCCTGACTTCAAAATAATGCTGGCTGAGTGAGGTTTCTACCCAGGATGCATCTGGGTGGCAGCATCCTAGCTAGATTGGTGGTGATTTAAGTATGATAATATCCAGGGGCATCCCAGATCCAGAATTAAATCCAGAAGAGGTAAACTGGCTTATTTGCCCAAGCGATAAGCTCCATTCTCTAAATGTGTTGGACTACAAAACCTGTCACTCCCAGTCCAAAACATTTAGAGAGTATCAGAGTGAAGAAGTCATCCCCAGCCAGTAATAAATAGGAAGAACCTAGAGCCATCTAGATTTTCTTGGATAAAATGTCCCATTATATCTACGCATTGGCCATGCTGACAAAGATGGGTAGAAGTAGTCCATCCTCATCTGAAGGATTGCAACACTCTCTTCTAATGGGGTCTTATTCCTCCCATAGTAGATACAAGAGGACTGAAGTCTCAAACATTCTAGCCACTTCAGCAGAGCACTGCCCCTTACTGGTGGGATTCAGTTAGTGGTAGAGTATGTTTTTTCCTTAGAAATTTGATCTCTGGCACCTGCACTTAAAGATTTCTCTGATAGTAGGACTGAAAGAGAGCTTTGCTTGGCTCCATGGAAAATCTCTGCTGATCAAAATAGACAATACTGGGCTAAAAGGACCACATATAGCAGCCTCACATGTCTATATGGATACCCAGTGTGAATTTAAGCATATTAGTGAATGAAAATAGCTACTAGAATATAGTATGTGACAACAGGTGGGTTTTATTTTTCTGCAAGAAATATACTTGCAATCAGGAGCTGCTGCATAGTTTCCCAAAACAATGTGAGATTATCGAATGGACCTGTCATTCACATTGATTTCACTAAATTTGTAACCACTTTAGGCAGGCAGCATTAGAACCCACCGTCCTCCATCAGAGTGTATATAATAAGGTTCATGAACAGAAATGACTGACAGCTGAGAGAAGAATTTGCCAGGTAAAGTCAAAGCAAAAATATGATTGATGGAAAATATAATAAGACAAGACACTGTTGATTATGTAAAGTTCCCCGTTGTTCTCGCCACAATCAGTAGCAGGTAAAATGCCACCTAAAGTTGTAACACTTCCACTGTATTTCAGGTATTGGAATTTTATACTAGAAAAGTGAGTTGTGGAAGTGCTGGCTACCAGTGAAATAATTTTGCTAGTCTCTACCCCTGAAAGTGTTCTGGTAGGATAATATAAAATCAATGGCAGAGCAGATTCTCTGATCTATAATAAAGTGTTCGTGGAAAGAAAAAAGATCTTTGAAGTTGCTGAATAGATTCTTCTAAGCCCTGGTTAGAATTGTCTTGGCCTCTTTCAAATGTGTGTTTGTATCTGTAGAAGTTTTCAAAGCAATTAAAGAGCACTGAAAAAAAAAGAGAGAGAGAGAGAGAGAGAGAGAGAGGCTATAGATTGAGAAAGGTTACACCCAAATCCTAAAATTGCAATTCATATGTAAATAAAAAAGAGCAAATAGAGTGAAATTTAACTCAGTTTAATTAAATGTTTCAGTTTCTGCCTTCCTCAGAAACACAGGAAGGATTTTAGATTAATGCAAAGGCTAGAATAAATTTAAGAAGTGCAGCATTTTCAATAAAGTTTTCATTTTTGAAAGGCGGAGAATCATTACACAAATGTGTAATAAAGTAGTCTCCTAGCTTGATTTCCTTCCCAAGCCAAGCTTAACAACCAGCAGATGGATTGAGCAAAGGAGGTCTGTTCAGCTGCTGGTAAGGGTGCAAGGAGGATGCCATTTCCAGCTCCTTCCACCAGTGAGTGAGACTGTGAGAATCAGAAACAGGACCCCTGTCACAGTTCTTCATCGCAGGCTTGCTCACTGGTGGAAAATGACTGGAAACGTTATCCTTCTTGTGCCCTGATCTACAGACTCCTTTGCTCTGCTGGCTGTTAAGGAAGGCTGGTGGTGGGGGGGGGGTATTTAAGAGGCAAGAGTGCCACAAACATTACAGAGTCTTATTGAATAAGGAGTAGTTTCAGATCTGTAACTCTAGTCTACAAATCAGTAACTGCAATACAGAATGCCAACCTGTGGTGGCAAGGGCTGTTGCAAGTTGCAACCCAATAATATCTGGAGAACAGCATTTTCTCCAGCCTTGGTCTTAGAAATGGCTGGGATCAAATTGGTTGGCTGCAGAATGTGAAGTGGCTCATAACCTACTCCAGGAGAAAGACAGGGAGTGGTACTCTGTTGTTCTTCTTGGATTTCTCAGCAGTTTTTGATGCTCATGTTCATGATATCTTACTGGACTGGCTCTGTGGGATGGGGGTAGGAGACATTTGTGGTTCTGTGGTTATCTACAGGGATATTTCTAGAGAGTAGCCTTGCACTGGATGGCTATTAAGATGAGGACTGCTGCAGGCTTTCCAATATCCATATGAAATCCCTGAATGAGGTTGTTAGGAGTGTTATCTGCACTCACCTCTATTTCTCCTAGACATCAGAATGAACAGAGGCCAGGCAGGGACTGGATCAATGTCCAGCTGCTGTAATGGGATAAATGATGGCCAAAAAACTGAAGCTGAATTTTGATAAGACAGAGATCCTGTGGATTGCTGGTTCAGGTCTGTGAATGTTCTGAATGGGGTTGCAGATGTGTAGCTTGGACGTACTCCAGCATGTATCTTTGTTACTGCATGCCCAAAGGGACTCTGTGGCTCACAGTGCTTGGTTCCAGCTTCAACTGGAGTGCCAGCTAGAGCCTTACCTGGAAGAGTAAACCCATGGTAGTTAATGCACTGGTAACCTCATGACTAGACTGTTGTAATGCACTCTGTGTGGGGCTGCCCTTGAAGATAGCTCTGAAACTGCACATGATACATAATGCAATGGTTTGATTTCTGACTCAAATACCACTAAGATGTCATATAATGCTAGCACTGAAAGAATTTCAGTGGCTGCCAATGTTCTTTTGATCTGAATTTGAGGTGCTGGCAATGACATTTAGAGCCCTAAACCATTGGGGACCTTAATATTTGAGGGATCATGTCTCCCTATATTTGCCTGAGGTCTGCTGGGGGTTGTCCTCTCTTTCCAACTAGTGAGATCAATTCACTGTGAAAATTTGGGAGAGGGTCTTCTCAGCTGTTGTACCCCAATTTTGGAATGCCATCCCTTTGAAGGCTTGAAGGGTGCCATCGCTGGTTTCATTTGGGTGCCAAGTAAAACCATGGCTACTTATTCAAGCTGCTGGGCCTCACTGATTTATTCCAAATGCTATGCACAGGGTTTTAAAACTGTTTTAATATTTTAACTGTTTTAACTTGTTAAAGTGTGTGATATGTTTTTAGTCTATTTAAATTATTTTTATTGTTTTAAATTGTTTTGACCCATTAGTATTGAGCTCTTTTGATTTAGGATGGAATAGAAATATTTTAATAAATAAAATAAAAAAAATAACTATAGTGACTGTGGGCCAAGATGACTTTCTGGATCAGGCCCTATTCCACTCAGGTGATATTGCAGCCACTTTGACCACCCTATGGTGATCTTCTGGACTTTTCATTTAACTGCTGAGCAAACTATATAAAAAAAATATTCAGCTTTATGTTGAGATTTTAAAAAGAAGCCTTTTAAACTATTAAATTAAAAGATAACCATTCAGAACAATTGATTTTCCTGACACTCACAAGCTTTAGACACATCATTTTATATGCCAATAGCAATCAGCAGTTAGATGCTGTAGCTTTTTTAAAAAACACCCCAAAACAGCCAGCATGTATACATATATTGATTTTAGTCAAGTCAAGCAAAAGAGCTTCCCCTAACTGTTCTAAACAATGATCAAATAGCTGTTTGTTTAAAAGCAATGCTGTGAGAATATACAATTTGATGCCACTGTTTTTTTCATTATTCAAATATAGCAAAATGATTTTGTGTGTGGGATGCTAGCCTATAAATCATTCCTATAGAGGCATCTTAGGCTTGTTAACATGCTTTACATCAGATTTTGGAAGGAATATACTTCCCAGCTATCTTCTAAACCCATCAGTCTTCCATAGAAAGACAATGAATTTGAAAGCTTAGTGACAAGATATTCATTGTTCATGAGTTAATTTACTTGTTAATCTTTCTGTCACTTGACACCTTTCAAGAATTCCTGGAACTGAAAGGAGAGGATTCAGGGAATACCCAACAAATGCACACATGTGAATGCACACGCGCGCACACACACACACACACACACACACACACACATCTCCTTCTGAATTCTCTGAGCAGTCTCCTAGTGATCAGATGCTACGATGCCATTTTCTAGTCATGAAAAATGCCATTTCACTGTTGCAAATTGAATTGGGCAAAATCAAGGTTTGCTTTTTGGAATTTATATTATATATTCAAGCTGTGTGTGGTTGAATCCATGAATGCAGAATCCATGAATATGGAAGACTGACTGTATATATTAAAATGATTTTTAAAAATCAGCAGTAGAAGGGGAAAAAAACATTCTTCTGAATCAGCTTTCACTGAGTAGGGGAGCAATGGCAAATCCTAGAAAAGTTCCTTTTGGGACTCTGGGACTAATAGTGCAGTAAATAACTTTTCTAAGTTCTATGCAATGGCAGGATGATATGGTGGGTTTGCATTAATCTGCATGGTCAATTCTTCTAGAAGACTTTTGGGCCGTGGCATTTCCACTGTGAGATCTCACCTACCGGTAAGGGGCTCGACACACTGCCCCTGAAGGGTGGCCTGCAGCTGCCCCTTTTAGCACTGGATGAGAGCTGCAGCAACCACATGCTACAGCCCCAATCTCTCCTTTCTGTGTGCAAAAAGAGGCACAAAAAGTGGCTCCTTTTTGTGCTCTGGAAAGGGTGCCATGGCTGCTGGCATGTGACTTTTCCATGCTCCTTTAGTGCTGCATCATGTAGATGCAGTGCCAGAGGAGCACCATGACATCGTCCGCCATGGGGTGTGGCGCACAGCATCACGCCAGCCTGGGGGCGGAGTCAGGGCGTGCATCATGTGGATGCCATGCTGTGACTCCATCTCCAGGCTGGCCTTTCCCACCAGTCTTTACAGTTCCTAAGTTCCCACACAGTTCAGCTATCATGTTGAAACTGCTCAGTAAGGTCATGTGGGGATCTGAAGTAACAAACCATCAGTACTATTGAAATAATGCAGTTCATCATGGCTCCATCCTATGAAAACTTGGGATTTGTAGTTTGTTGTGGCACCAGAGCAATCTGTCAGAAGCTAAATATCTCTCAAAACTACAAAAGCCAGAATTCCATAGCACTGAGCCATGGCAGTTAAAGCAATGTCAGACTGCATTATTTCTGCAGTACAGGTTATACCTGAGTCAGGTGAGCCTGTGGAAAGGCTGGATGGGTGCCTAAAATGTGTAATACATTAGGTGAAGACCATTATGTATATGGAGGTACAGATTCTTGAGTTTTGAGGGTGGTGATTGCCAGTCAGATCTAAGAGTTTTTCTGCACCCCAATCTATGAAGATTATCGCACCGGGATTAAAACGTTCCCGGATGCGTTCTAACGTGCCCGTGCGGATGCACGCACAGAGTGTGACAGGAACGTGATGGGGCCCAGAACGCTATTTTACTGCACAGCGGAACGCCGCCGTCACCACCGGGCGTTCCCATTGCGTTCCCATTGAGTTCCAGGGGATGCCATTTCTGGGAACTGTTTCCAAGCGTCCCCAGAAATGGTGTCCCCTGGAACTCAATGGGAACGCGATGGGAATGCCCGGCGGTGATGGCAGCGTTCCACTGTATGGTAAAATAGCATTCTGGGCCCCATCGTGTTCCCGTCACGCTCCGTGGTCGCCCCCGTTAGAACACACCAGGGAACATTTTAACCCCGGTGCGATAATCTCCTATCACTAGATTAAGTAGTGATCTCTCTCCATCCTCTGAAGGTCCCAGGGAATATCACTGTCATCATGTATTCAACTCCCAGAATATAGCTGGATGCTTGTTGCCTGTCCCACATACTCCTGCTTTCCCAGAGGGCCCCCAGGAGGTCCAGCAGTTAAGAGGATATGTTCAAGGGAGGTACACAACAACCACAAAAAGACATACACAAGTGTGTTTGACTTATCCCTGCATTTGTTTCCAACAAGATGCCAGCCCATATAGGTGTAGAGAGTTGATCAAAATTTTTACACCCCAAGGGTGTAAAAACACCCCATATTTGAACTTGACATGAGAATGAAGTTGGCATCAGTGCCAGCCAGGCCAGCTAGCCTCTAAAGAGAGGACATTCCACAACTGAGGTGCCATAGCAGAAAGTAGTCACAGTGGCAAAGGTCCCACTATTTAAGCAGGCTGGAAGGAAGCATGGGAAAATATATAATGTTCACAGCAGATAAAAACTTATGAGATTCTTACAGAAGTCTCTTCTTCTCAGCTGGAATTGCTTGATACAAAATTGTTTTACACATGAGGCCCGCTGCTGTTACTACTCCTAGTACAGCCAAACATTTATTTAATGCCTACAGAGAGCTGGGCATTATGCCTCATACTATGAACAGAAGCATTTACATGAAAAATGAAACAAGCTGATACCAGTGGTAATTTTTTCGCTATGAATTCATTGTAGTTATTACCACCGGTGCCATCAGAAAATAGCTATGCTTTTGGAATATATTTGTATATAGAAAGGAATGCAGTTGTATGCGCCAGTGAAGACATTATATTTTCCGGAGTAAAAAAATGTGACATTTACAGTGCCCAGTGATTTGGACATTTTATTACTTCATTTCATTCAGCAAATCTTCTCTTCACCTCAACAGAACCAAGTCTTGTATTGAAATGAACTGGCATAAGAATGAAGAACTCTAAAAATAAAATTTCTTCTACTGAAGCTTAACAGTTTGCTCATATATAAACACAGCAATATAATACCTCTAAAGTGATCTTATTATAGCCTCACTCCCCAGGTAGAAAATTATGGATGCCTGTTTTTCTGCTTTACATCACTTCTTCTATAGTATTTAATAGACTCCCAGTGGTGTGATTAAAACTGGGTGTTTTGTGTCTCACTCAGTATAGAGGAAGTGAAGATATATGTGTTGTCCCTTTGCAGAATTAATTGGCCAATGTTGCTTACATGAGGTATACAGGGGGAAAGCAACACTGTTAGAAAAGTCCCTTTTGAATCTAATTTCGATACATTAAGTCATGTATCGCCATAAAAGCGAGGCTGCCAAGACCCAAGCACTTTGCAAATATGCTCTCCTCAGTGACAATCCTACAAAAGGAATGTAAACACAGATTTTTGATTTCCTTGGAATTAGACAGCTGAAGACTTATAGTTTGTTATTACTCATAATAATAAGAATTATCCCAGGCTCAGCTTGTCCCATTGGTTTGATCCACTCTAGCTGTCCTTTTCCCATTTTACTCCTTTTTCACAATCACAAACAAAAAGGATTTTGTAAGAGATCCTTGAGAAATCCTTCCTTCCTTTCCTTTTTATATTATTATCTTAATAATAATAAGCACAGTGAGCACAGTGAGCTTCCATAAATATTCCTGTAAAGAAAACAAAGTGAAAAGGGCTGGAAAGAGAAACAGCTGAATTGGGGTATATTCACAGATTTCAAATCATTAGCAGAAGTATGAACAGAAACAGTGGCTTGTTGGCGTACTACAGATATTCATAGAATCATAGAGTTGGACGATAACTCAAGGGCCATCTAGTCCAACCCCCTGCCATGCAGGAACTCTCAATCAAAGCACTCCCAACACATGGTCATCCAGCCTCTGTTTAAAGACCTCTAAAGAAGAAGACTTCTTCTGAGGGAGTGTGATCCACTGTCAAACAGCTCTTACTGTCAGGAAGTTCCTCCTAATGTTGAGGTGGAATCTCTTTTCCTGGAGCTTGCATCCATTGCTCTGGGTCCTATTCTCTGGAACAGCAGAAAACAAGCTTGTTCCCTCCTCAATTTGACAATTCTTCAAATATTTAAACAGGGCTATCATATGACCTCTTAAACTTCTCTTCTCCAGGCTAAACATC
Organism: Sceloporus undulatus; assembly: GCF_019175285.1. Taxonomy (NCBI): domain Eukaryota; kingdom Metazoa; phylum Chordata; class Lepidosauria; order Squamata; family Phrynosomatidae; genus Sceloporus; species Sceloporus undulatus. Next base: position 69,136,345 of record NC_056523.1, on the reverse strand, counting down.
CCCAGCTCCCTAAGTCGTTCCACATATGGGGATTTATATCACATCCAAAAAACAATGCAAAAAATTAATGTTTTTCACACTTCAGGACCAACAGAGTAGCCTTTTGCTGAACCTGTAACTCCTTTGAAAATTTACATCACAATTTGAAAGTTTCTGTGTCCCATTACATCTTGTAATTCTCTGTTTTTAAATATCTTTATTAAATGGCTTTAATGTTGTATTCCATCAGTGCATTTGAAAAAGGGGACTGAAATCCAAAAAGCTCAAGCTGAAATATATCAGTTAGTCTTAAAGGTCTTGCGAGATTCCTTCCTCCACCCCTGTTTCTTTTTATGCAGTTAACAGACTAACACGGCTATTTCTTTGAAACCAGTAAAACCAGAAGCAGTTCCTACAAAACCCAACATGGATTTGCTGCCACAAATCAACAGAACTACTAGCAGCTTCTGAGTTCCAAATGAGAAATTTAAAGGCTGCAGACTGAATCTAGATGTTGAATGTAGAACTGGTTGGCTTTGAAGAAGGATTTCAAGGAAGGGATAACTGAGGCATTCATTTATGGCAAGTGTCCTACATGAAGGGGAAGAGCAAAGCATTTTAAGAGAACACAAAATATTGGGTTGCTTTCTGTCTTATGCCTAGGCTTCCATTTCTGAACAGTTAGGCAGCATTGTCACTTTATACTGTTGCTCTAAAATGTATTTACTGTTTAGCGTTAGTTCTCACCATTTCTGTACAAATAGGCTTGTCCTATTTAAAAGAGTTTTCTAGGGAAAGAATTTTTGATTAATTTAAATCCAGGAAAAGAAACGGGGACCATCGTGTCTCCATCAATAAAAGTTTATCTTTGTGCATTTACTGACTCTATTTGGCTATAGCACATAGCTTAAAATGGGGGTTAAATGAAAGGTCTTATGATCAAAGATGACATTTTCTGTCTGCCAAGAAGGAATCAGTAAAATTCCCTTGTCATGAACAGCTGATAAGACAGCAATTACTGTGCCTCTGTTCATGAACTATAGTTCACATTGCACTCCCAGCACTGAGCTAAGGTAATTGCTATACTGAAATTACTGAAATTGCAGTTTTGCTCCCATCCCCAATGAAGCAGACGATTGGCAGCAACTGAAAACTTACTACTGAAAGTTAAACTGTAAGATAGACAACTGAATTCCTGGATCAAGGAGACAAAGCATAAAGTTCCATTGGTAGAACAACATCACATTTCCTCTGTCACTCCCATGAAACCCATCTTTTACCTGCTGCAGCCCTTTCCAAGATAGTCATTTACTGGCTGGTGGAGAGCAGAGGGAGAGTGGCAAAAAAGCATCCAGATATGTTCCTATGGCTAAATACACAGCTACAAGCATCTCCCAGCCCTAGCACCATACATGGATACTCCTCTGACCTCTCTCACTTGCCACCAGCCAGTAAAGGGCCATGTTGGAGAGGGGCAGGAGAATCTTTCAGGTAAAAGAAACAAGTTTGGTCACTGTGCAATGACCAATAGTGTCTCCAGACTGAAACATTTGTCTGACTTCATCTGGAATACTGTGATTAATTCTAGGCACCACAATTCAAGAAGAATATTGACAAGCTGGAGCATGTCCAGAGAAGGGTGACCAAAAATGGCAAAAAATCTGGAAACCATGCCTTATCAGGAGGAACTTAGGGAGCTGGATATGGTTAGCCTACAGAAGGCATGGTTAAGGAGTGACATGATAGCCATGTTTAAATATTTGAAACGGTGTCACGTTGAAGATGGAGCAAGCTTTTTTTCTGCTGCTCCAGAGAACAAGACACAGAACAACGGATTCAAACTACAGTGAGCCTGCGCCATATGCAGGCTCCTTATAGGTGGTTTTCAGCATATGCTGAAGCCGCTCAGGAAATGGGCGAATGTCCGGTGCGCGCACAGCCACACAGCGAGCACAAGCCCTATTATATCCAATGGGGCTTGTGAATGACACGCATGGCTATGGGGGGGGGGGCGTGTGCAGCTGTGGATATAATGGGACTTAAGCATATGCGTTTTTTGCTTTACACGAGGGAGGGGGGCGGAATTGATCCCCCACGTAAAGCAAGGGCCCACTGTACAAGAAAAGAGATTCCACCTCAACATTAGGAGGAGTTTCCTGACAGTAAGAGCAGATGAGTGGAATCTTCTTCTTTGGAGGTTTTGAAACAGGTTGGATGGCCATCTGTTGGGGATGCTTTGATTGTTATTCCTACATGGCAAGAATAAATGGTCCTTGTAGTCTCTTCCAACCCTATAATTCTATGATTTTATGATAAGTTGAATTAAATCCTGTGTATGTTATAACAGGATGCTAGACAGACATTTAAAATACCTGATAAAAGTATCACGTAGCCAGTGCTTCATACCTGAAAACTTCAAACTTAAAAATACTAACTGAAACTAATTTAAGTTTTTCTCTCCAAAACAACAGAAAACATGTGCTCTATCAACTGTGTGAAAGTCTTTCAGATATTTGAAGATGGCTCCCATGTTAGCTTTAGACAATACATTTCCAAAAAGGGAATACTCAGCTCCTTCAGCCTCACTCATTGGACATGTTGTCCTGATAGGAACATCATCAAGATGTTGAAAATCTGGTAAGATATTTCCATTTCATCATTCCAATTCAGAATGTGAATTTTCTATTCTAATTCAGCATTTGAAAGCAGATTTTTTAATGGGAATATTTTACTTCAAAATGCAAGATTCCTCACTCAAATGCCCTGCTTCTTTTGAGGTTATAGCTCCTTGTTGTAGCCATTGTTTCCCCTGAAACTTCATAAAATGCTATTCAATTGTACATCTAGAAATAAACAGATGATTATAAGAAGTCGTCGGGGCTTCCTCCTGAAAGGAAAATTAACTTATAAAAAGCAGCTCTCGCAAAATAATCAGGAGAAAGGAGCAACAGTATGAAAGGTGAAACTGGATGTTGATTTAGCAAATTTGGTTTGCAGAGCTGGGGCAAAGGATTTTGCTATCTGAGGGGGGCATACTGGCAGATGAATCTTGCATCCATGATACTGGTTACACAGTAGAAGAGTGTCTTACATGGCCTCTGAGGGCAGCAGACCCGTGCAATAGGGCAGGCCATGTGACACATAGAGAAAAGAGAGGGGCACATTTGGTGGGGGAAAGAGCTACCAGCATTGTTTCCTAACATCTGGTGCCAGAAATGGTTGCCTCAATCTTCTGTTAGGCTTTCAAAATCCAAATCCAAATTCATGTCAATCCTTCAAAATGTTACAACCAGACAAATGTCTGATGGATTCATTTCCTGACAGCCTACCAAGAATGGGGCTATCAAACTCTCATATTATAGATAACCACTGGGTGACCTTGGACAAGTCACACTTTCTCAGCCACAGAGGAATACAAAGGCAAACCCCCTCTGAACAAAACTTGCCATGGAAACTCCAGGATAGGGTCGCCTTAGGGTCACCATAAGTCCAAAATGGCTTGAAGGCACACAGCAACAACAAGCAAGTACTTTGGAAGTCACAGCAGTGTAATGCTGACAAATGATATGAATATGTTGCTGCATTAGCTATTTGTTTTACCTTCTGTGCTTTTCAGAAAATGGTGTTGTAATCTGATTTTTATTTTGTTCAAAATTTGTTACTCTTATACTTATTATTTTGCAATGATAAAAGCTGAGTAACGGTATATCAATCTTTCAAATATATAAGTATATAAATAAATCAACATGGTTCTAATTTCTGATGCTTTATGATAGCTTTAAGACTGACTTCATGAAAGGTTTCTCTTGTACTTCAAAGTGTCAGCAGCAACCTGCCCATCAATTTTCAATGCTTTCTCTACCAAAAAGAATGGTGAGGAGGGGAGGGGAGGGTACACTCATATAAAGGAAAGACACTTTAGATTGATGGCAGGATGAAATCTTCTCAACAGGGAACAACATGTTTATATTTGACATCAGCAATTTTAGGTCTGTTTTCATGCACTGGAAACTTCAGTAGATTTGATAAAGATATAGAAGCATTTGTCAATTTTTACTCCAGCTTCACATTCTACTCCACAGGAAGGCTGTTTTTGACTGATGTCATCCAAATGGCCTACTATTGCAAATGTCATCCATCAAACTGATAAAGTGGTACAGTGTAAACAGTCCTTCAGAAGTCAACACTTAGATGTGCTACCATTTTTTCATATGATGTTTCACTCCTGAGTCCAAAGTTCTAATTTTTGTTGCTTTAAAAATAAAAAATAATAATAATACATTGAGAGAAAAGATGTGGGAGGGAAAGACAGGCAGACAGAGAATAGACAGGAACTCCAAACAGGTGTGATCTGTCTTTCATTCATCATCTCTAAGCCTTACATGGGCAACCTCAGATGTGGTTGGACTTCACTTCCTATCAACCCCACCTCCTATCAACTATAGCCAGCACTGAAAGATTATGGGAGATCCATACCCGGAGGCGAATGTTACTGTGTAGTCTCTCTCTCTTTCCATCTTCTCAGGTTCACCCACCTTCCGGCTTTCCACAAATCCATCCATTGTATTTTTTTAAAAAAATATATTATTTTATTATTTCATTACTATGCTGCCTTCCTCTCAGAGAGGGAACAAAGGTGGCTTTCAAATAAAACCATTTAAAACTTTACAATAAAAATTTAAAAGTCAATTAAAACCAACTAGTTAAAAACAGTATAAAATTACATATAACTATTACTCCTTTCTGGCCCTTCTTACTTGAAAGTTTACACAGGTTATAATTTTCTCTCTTCCTTTGCAAGAACAGCATACATTTCTCCCCATTTGTCTTATCTTTTTGGTCATTTCTCTTCTTTATTTTTCTCATGAGCCCTGGACATGCACCATCTGGTTTTGTGCTATGAAATTTGTCATTAGCCATTCATTCAAATTGTTTACAGTTTGCACTCTCATCTTTTAAATTCCAATGAAACAACTCTCACCCAAATGGTCATGTTATACTTCTTGTTCAAAGGAATGACCTTTATTTTTCAAATAAAGTGTATTTTAAAAAAGAAAAGAAAAAGCAGTTCCTGTTGGCTGGAATACATAAGCCTGGACAGTTTTCTTCATAGGCATTAGTCCTCCCATCAGTTGACTAGTGTTTTAATGTGGTGCTTTCAAATAGGTTTTAAATGTTTTGTAAACGTTTTAGATTTGTTGTTATGGAAGCTGCGTTGGGTCCCATCCTAGGAGAAACAGTTATGGTTCCCCACTGCATCAATTCAGACTGAGAGACATGGGGTAATCACTAGAATTGGGGTCGCCCAGTGTGGTAACTCATGGTGTCACTCCCATATTAACCGCCTCCTGTATCACACCATACAGGATCCTTATTGTCATTTTTGTACTGTTCCTCATAAACCGTAATTCATGTGTATCACTGAATATAATGGCAATAGTTATGACAACTAGCAAAGTTAAAATTATACCTTTAAATTACAATATCATATGCACAGGCTAAATGTATTTACATGTACCTTGTTTCATATGGTTATAGTGAAATTTTGGTTATATGTGACTTTTTAATGAACATTTTAAAACAATTTAAAAATTTAATTGTTTTGAAATAATTTAAAAGAATTATTAGCTAATCTAGATCTGTATCTATATCTGTCAGAGGTCAATTTTATCACCTTCTGGTGATCTGGGCATCCAATTTGTCAACAAGGTAAAATCCAGGTAGGCAGATTTAATATGAACATTCCACTTAAGCATTCTTAAGTATTAGAATCTCAAATATTTCTACAAGAGAATGAACAAGCTCTCCGTTAATCTTTTAGTCTATTGATTATATGCAATTATAGATATATGCATATTCACTCCCTTTTGTGGAGAAACAGGCATGTCAGTGCCTAGGAACATTACTTTAATTAAAATAAACTGCATGTAATTCATTACATTATAACATGTGGCATGAAAGATGTTATTCTTCATAACGACTGGACCTTGATACCATCTTTATCCCTTTAGCAGTCTTCTCCATAGTCCTCTATAGTTAATACATAGAGGAACATTTTAAACAATATAAACAATATATCTCCTATTTATTAACTAAATAATACACTAATTCTGTTTATGAACTATAGATCTCTAAACAGATATCTGTGAACATACAGGCTTCCAGGAGCTAATATACTTGAGTACTGCTATATCTAACAACATCCAATGTAATCTTAATGGGAAATATATCTATTTAGCATTATCTAGTTGAGAGTAAAGATCCTCTCCCTTACCAGCAGTGTCTACCTCCATCAGTATGTCTGGATTATCAGCTTGGAACAGTGCAGCTGTTATCAACAGCTCGTACATTGGAGGAGGACTTTAGTCATTTGTCTTCATGGCTTGTTATATCTTTCCTAGCCTAACCAGCTGACATACTGTATCTGGTTCAATGAGATAAGCCTCTCTGATAACCTTGGCTGAAGAGCGGGATATAAGTAAGTAAGTAAGTAAGTAAATAGAGACACTGAATGTTCTTTGTTTATGTAACCAGTCTCCTCCCCAGAGATGAGGTAACATCAGGTACACTTAACTTCCAACAGTTTATGTCAGCTAGCTGATCGCATCAGCCATTCCTTTCAATGTGACACCTGCTTTGTGTTAATTATCTGTTGACTCAAATTGTTTACATTATCATATCTTGCTTATATTATGTTAGCATTCTGCCTGAAACTAAGCTATGTCTAGGCTCTTGGTAACACACACATATTCTACAATACACAGCACTTTATGCTTTATATTTGTTATATTGTATATGTTATAAACACCCTATTTACATTTCCAGGCCTCAGAGTTTGCAACCAAATCTACAGGACCAATAACAAACTTTCCCTGTTAAATTATCTATAAAAGAGCATCCACTGATAAACCTAAGACATGGAAAGGGAGAGAGAGAGAGAGAGAGAGAGAGAGAGAGAGAGAGAGAGATATTCCTTCATGGATTTAAGTGTTAATCTTGAAAAATAAACATCATTTTGAGTTGGGCTTGGAAGAAAGCAAACCTGTGCAATTTTACGTAGCAGTATTACCTAAAATCATTGAGATGTATTCTTCACAGTGATATAGAGAGATGGAACTCAGTGTCATCAGCTGAAACCCTCAGCGTCATCATCAGCCTGAACCCAGTAGTTTCATATACTGGTAGATGTTTTACTATCATGGTAGTGATGCTTTCTAAGAATATCAACTATATGGCAGGGTCCATCACCAAGGATTGTGATGCTTGACATGAACCATCTGATATTTTATCCAGAAGAAATTGCATTTCTTCAGTGGGAAATAATTCTTCTAGGGTGTAGCGCATAGTTTGGGAATTTGTCTGTGATTGTCATGAGAAAGGAGTCCATAGATGCTATTTTATGGCAGGCTGAAGCACAAGTTACCTTCAGCTACATCAGGATCCCACCCTAATAAAAGGGAAATGAGACACATATTTTAACCCTGTCTGTCCATAAATAAACACAATAGAGATTTATGCCTGGGATTTTGATTTGTTCAGGGAGTTGGGGTGGAGGAGAGAGTGTACACTTTCGCTTCAACACAGTACATCACTTTCAACTTTGAAACTCTATAAGTCACTATTTATGACCATTAAGGCAGTGAGCTGTGTGACAGCAACTGCAATATCCAAAAGGAGGAGAAAGAATAGCTTTGTGTCATATTTTACAAACCATTTGTGTAGATCAATAGCGAAAAGTGGGTCAAAACAATAAAAGATTTACAAACTGAATTCTCTTTCCAAGATATTTTGGGATCCTTATTTACCATTACACCATCATAAAATTTGTTCTGTTTATTGTAAACTCTGTGTTTCTGGCACACCCAGTGTTTTCAAAAGTACTGTTAGTGATTCACCAAATAGTTCTGGTTTAATAATACATCATAAGCATTAACCAAACCTCAGATGAAGTACAAAGTGGCGCTATGTAATTTCTGGTTGTAAAGACATGGAGCAAGGATTTAGCATTTCCATCTGACTCTCCAGCTATTGTTGAGAGACAGCAATTCCCATCAACTTCTTAACTAATGGTGAATAATGGTGAGATTGCCAGTCCAACAACATCTGGAAGCCCACAGCTATTGCCTGGTCTGAATAGCTATTTGAAATGTGAGCTGATAAGCAAACATCTGTTAATATTGTGTATGTGGGTCACAGGTTGCACAGAATGAGTTCTTGGTTAAAGGAAAAATGCATTTTTGGGGCCAGGTACCATAATCAAGAGGTCAGTGCATGCACTTCTTGCAACTAACTCCTGTTATTCATACGCACACTTACTTGGGAGTAAGCCCCATTGAAAAGAATAGGACTTACTTCCAAATATCTTTGCATAGGATTGTGCTGTACAGCAAGACAATATGTGAACTGCCTCCAGCCATCTTTTAGCTTTCTTCTGTTTCTCACTGTCTGCCTCTCTACCATAAGGCCAGTTGCCTAGGCATTAAGTACTATATCTACTTTATATTCGGCTCTTCCCCATTTTCAACTTCTAAGTGTATGTCACTGAGAGATCTCCCAACCTACATTTCATTCAGCTGATTTTCTTCTTTCTCCATTGCTTCACTGCCATTACAGAAGATCCATATTCTTGCTGACTTCCAAGACCTTTCTTTAAAGCAACATCCTTTTTTGCAGTGACTCACATGAAGAAAATCTGAAGCAGTCAATTAGTGCATACTGACAGGGCACAAAGAGAACCACGTTTAATACAGTATTTTAGATATTATTGTCATTTGTAACCATAAATGGGGAAAGGTGGGAGAAGAGGGGGAATTTTTAAAAATTCTTAGAATGGAACTATGCGCTCATTCGCTCTAATCCTTCCTTGCCTGTGTCTGGTCTTCTGTTTCTCATTTTATAATTTAATAGGTAATTCAGGCTTTACAGCCCAAGAATTTAAATAATTTTAAACCACATTGAGATTATTTTCAGTCATGAAAGGGAACTTTAAAAAAAAGAGTTTGGAAAAGATGCCTGCAGTACATTTATGAAATGTACTAGGATAATTGCATTGATCCTCTCCATCCTAAGTATTCAATTAATTGCCATCTCTTGCCTCTCTCAAAATAAGCATAGGGAAGTTGCAGGGGTGTGTGTTCTCAAATGCAGTAGCAATTGGTGCCTCCTGGATCATTGGGACAATGAAGCCACCTTGGAGTTCAGTTAAAACTTTAAATGAGTTATCCAGAGGGTTGGATCTATTTTAGAAACAGAATTCAGTACCTTAGATGTTCCCTTTCAAGTCAGGTCTAAAACTCATTGCAGATTCACCACTGGACAGATATGGAAATTCCAACCAAAAGTAAGTGGTGGACTCTCCTTCCTTGAACGTCTTTAAACAAAAATTGGATGGTCATCTTTCAGCAGTACTTTATTTGCATATTCCTGCTTGGCAGGGGGTTAAACTGAGTGACTCTTGTGATCCTCCAGCTCTGTGATTCTGTGATTCTATTACCATCACTGACTTGATACTTAGAAGCTTTACATCAAGATGATCAGGCAGGTTTTCTGGCAGGCTTAGAATTGCCAGTGAACCTTTAATATTCCAGTTCAGTTTTTCTCTCAGCAAAGAACTACAGTGGTACCCCTCTACATTCTCTGGGGTTAGGGATGAAGGATCCCTATGAATGTGGGAAAATGCAAATAAAAAAACCTATTCTTTTTACCCAAGAGAACACCTCTATAGGAATCACTAGGTCCTCCACTGCAACTCTGTAATCAACATCTGCCAGACATTTACCACAGATTCACGATTAAGGACCTACAAATGCCTAGAGAAGTGTTTTCTCTAGGAACATCTCCAGCACAACTCTATGGCCAATGTCCAGCAGAGTTGCACTGAAGGATCTAAAGATTCCTAGAGAGAACATATTAATCAAATCTACAAATAAGCAAATCTGTAAAAGTGGAGGGCCAAGTGTACAAGTGGACGCCACTGAATCAAGGTTTATGATAATAATGAGATATGAGGAAAGAGGCAGCCACATTGGGCAAAATTAATGAAGAGCTTCATATGTCAAAAGAAGCAGCATGAATTGTGCTTGAAGGATAAGATAAACACATAAAACCCTTCAACAAATTTAGTAGACTCCATGCTATTGCTGCAGGGCTGTTTTTTCTTGTTTTACACTATGCAGTGACATGTATATTGATGAAGACAGACAGACAGATGTGTGAAGGTACTGATGATGCATTGTCTCTTGAAAATTTCTTATGTCAAGTCACCATTGCCCTCAACAGGACAGGTCACTGCAAAACATCATTAGAAATATACTCATGGGAACCATGAGTAATTTTTACTGTAGCCACTGTTGGGAACTTGCCTTCATTTGAGATTGAAAGAGCCACTCAAAAACAGTCCTGTGAATATGCTTAAATGTGTTGAATATACTCCAGAGAGAAATTATCTAGACTATACTTCAGAATGGGGAGCATGATGTGCAGATTCTGTTCTTCAATCTGAACTACTTTTTAAAATTCCTGCTGTTCAGAACATAGTGGCAATAAAAACTCATTAGGAGACTCAAGGTTATGTTTGCAGCGAGGGAAAGTTGCAAGTGGGGGAATTAACTAGTTGGTGAAGCTTTGGTTTCTAATATCTTTTAATTCATACTCATCTTGCCTGATGTTTGAGGTTTTGTTCCATGACTTTCCATGAAGAAGTAATAAATTAGATATCACTGTGTAATGCAAACTGAACAGCACAAGGAAAATGTGCCTCTGCTGTTTGTAGCTGATCCAGTATTCTCTGGTCCTCCTAGGCTATTTTTAAAAACCTCACCATACAGTTTTCCCAATCCACATCCTACATTCTTGTTTTCGTGTTATTCAAGGCACTTTCAAAGGTCTGCTCCTCTTGTTGAAGTGCTGCTGCCAACTGAGATGATGAGCAAGTGGTCCAATAGTCAAACGATGTGATACAATTAGCTATGTGCTTTTAAGGGGGGAAAGACATCCGTTTGTCATACTTCTTGGTTTTCTTTGTTTCCATACCTTGCAATTAGCATGCTTTATTTTGTGGTTTCTCATTGATTTCTGAGGCCCACACCTTGATGGAAATCCCATTGTCAGAAGGAAAATGAATTAATCCATGGGAATATACATTTCCTATCTAATTTGATCTTGACTCATTGCAAGGGTATTTCCTACATGGATCCAGATATGATAATGTGTAGAGTTTGCAGGTACAATACAGACAGGTGAATGCAAGGCAACTCAGTCATGTACAAGTTGATTGCCTTTTATGCAAAATGCTTGGGAAGTACTTTGAATTTCAGATTTATTTATTTTTTTGGATTTTGGATTATGTGTATTGTCATATAGATAGATAATGAGATATCTTGGAGATGGGACCCAAGACTGAATTTAAAATTCATTTATGTTTCATATACATCTTATACACGTAGCCGGAAGATACTTTGGGCCCTTAGTATCTGCTGGGGTTCGCTTCCAGGATCCCCTGGATACTAAAATCCATGGTTGCTCAAGTTCTGTTAAATACAGTGGTGTAGTAAAATGGTGCCCCTGATATAATATGGTAAAATCAAAACTTGCTTTTGGCAATTTATATTTGAATAAAATATTTTTAAGCCATGGATGGCTGAATTCATGGATAAAGAATCTGTAAATAAGGAGGACTGACTATAATTTTATAAACAATATTTTCCAATAATTTTGTGCATGAAACTTGTGTACACTGAACCATTAGAAAGAAGAGCTGTCACTATCTCAGCCACCCATGAAAAAAGTCTTGGTTTCTGGAACATGTCAGATTTCAGAATTCCGGATAAAGAAGACTCAGCCTGTAATATGAATTTTTTAAAAGCAAAAAAACATTTTAAAGATTTTGTTCCCCTACATGAGCTACCAAGAAGACAAAAAGTAGTTGTGCTAGTTAATATAAAATAAGGACAAAGCAAATCATTCTGTCATAATTTGTACTGAGGGGGAAGCATTACTTTAGATCCAGTGCAGGTTAGGTCTTCTTAAAACCCTATGATTTAAGTGAATTTAAGCATCCCTTACTCTACACTACAGATGTAATTCTTCCCTAATTTCTTTACCAAAGGGAGCAACAAGCAATTCTATTTTCATCCTGCTGTGAAAGAAATCCTAAAAACAAAAACAAAAAAAAACTGTGCAGTTTTGAAGACTATTTGCAGTTTGGGATTTGTTCTGTGCAAAATTCACGTATGGTTTTATGTGTGTGTGTATTCAGAATGAAAAAGTGGCTGAGATCTGCTTTGGAAGATCTCCATAGTTAAGTTTCCCAATGCTAATTTCCCTTTTTAAAAAAATCCTAATTTTTAAGACATGCAACACACAACAGAAGAATTTCCAACGGGCTGTAGAGCAGAGCAGTGAGAGATGGTATGAACATCCCTGTCACACTAGCAAGATACACTGTGAGGTCCTGTTACCACGTCTGTTACGATGCAGCCTACTATCAGGGAGTGCTGGACATGCCATTACTCACCACCCTGTTTTCTGGTGCATCAGAAATTATGCTGTTGGGGGTTGCAAAGCTTCAAAGGTAGGCTTGAGGGGCATTTTTGGTCATTGTAATGGTACAATTACCATAAAAGTGAATTAGTGTACAGTTGGTCCTCCATATCCATGGATTCCTTATCTACAGATTCCTTCATCCATGCCTTGAAAATATTCCCCAAAAATATCAGTTCCAAAAAAGCAAACCTAGAATTTGGCATTTTACATAAGGAATACCATTTTACCATTGTATTTAATGGGACTTGAGCATCCATGTATTTTATTATTATTATTATTATTAAACTTTATTTATATAGCGCTGTAAATTTACACAGCACTGTACATAAAATCATTTGATTAGACGGTTCCCTGCCTCCATGCTTACAATCTAAGAAGACACGACACAAAAGGAGAAGGGAATGGTTGAGGGGAAGGGGATTAGGTCCAGCATTCTTCTCTCCCTCTGAGGCCTGGACCATGGCAGATGGACAGATGGAGGGATCTGTATCTTAAGGACAGGACTGATGGCGTTTGCCCACCCTCTCTCCCCCTCAGAGGCCAGGATGGAGTTGGATGCCTTTGGGGAGGGCGCCGTTCCTTTAAGGGAGGCCTGATGGGATTGGCCTACCTTTCTCTCCCCCTGAGAGACCAAGATGGAGTTGGATACCTTTGGGGAGGGCGCAGTTCCTTTCTCTCCCCCTCAGAGTCCCAAGATGGAGGTGGATACCTTTGGGGAGGGCGCAGTTCCTTTCTCTCCCCCTCAGAGTCCCAAGATGGAGGTGGATACCTTTGGGGAGGGCGCAGTTCCTTTCTCTCTTTTAGTATCCATAGGGAATCCTGGAACCAACCGCTGGTAGATACCACTGCTCCACTCTAAATACAATGTCATAATTCAAATTTATGACATTGTAATTACTGATACCAGCCAGTATTTGCTTCACAGAAATTGCTGTTTTCTGTGGGGAAGAAACCATCTGTATATTTTGCCCAGCTAAGTCTCATATCACAGAGATTCTTCTCATCAATGTTTTATGACACACAAGAAACACATTTTCAACCATTCTGAATATTTTCAAATATTCTTTTTATCTTTACTCTGCGCTGTATTTCAGCCAATATCTTTCTTGTGATTTTTCCTTAAGCCAAATAAATGACAACAGAAGCAGCAGAAGAGTATCAGCACAGCATCTTTTGAATTCAGTTAACAGACTATTTTGAAATACACATGAATGTAAAGCATGAGAATTTAAAAAAAACCGAATTCATTCTGTCTCTGCCTATCCTCTTCAGTGTTTTAAACCTCTGTAGTAGGGCAAATAACTGATGTTGAAGTCTAAGGGAACACAGATTTTGTCACCATGAGGAGTAGAAAAGCCATTTCATATCCATATGAAATATTTTAGAAATGGAGCAGCAGGACAGCAACCTTTCCAAGAGTTTATCGACAGATGAATGGGCCCAAGAGAGGGAAGCTCTTTGAAACAACAGCACAGAGCTGTCAAAAATATTATGAGATACAATCCAGACATTAAATCTCCATTGCTGAGAGATCTTATTTAATCAGTTTCTGAACAGGGCATTCCTTGACAAGTGAGGCAGAGGAATTTGTTGGTGACGAAAAAGACAGTGTGATTCTTTTGCCTGGGAGAAGCCTTCCCTTTTCTTAACAACATTATTACTGTGTACTTTAGACTTTGTACTCCTTTTTTATTTTTCCATTTCTCCTCCCATGTCTGCCTCTCCCTCTGCACAGCATTTTCTCTCCAACCTCAGTCACCTTCTCAAAGCCATTGTTGTTGATGTCACTTTAGGTGATAATAGATATTTCTTTAGGCTGGGAAGGTCATTCATTATTATAGCAACCTTCTGAAGCATTTTCTCATGTTGCACAGCTTTGGTACAAACAGATTCCTACAGTGAAAACCAGAGAACTATCCCATATAAGTACATTGATTCGCTGTCCTGTATAAGACATCAATTTGTTAAGTGTATCTGTGGCCTAGGACGTGAACCTTGAGATATCTTTCCTCTTTGTACAGCTTATTCTAAGGTCAGCACCCTCTCCTCCCACAAAATGTCTCATCCATCACAAGTAGAATGCATGCAGAATAATAACTCCTCTGTATCAAGGTTATGTAGCTTCTGACTATGTGGCTGGCATGATATAAAACTCCTAGATCAGAGATGAGTAAATACAACTCAGGGGATACATGTGACCTCTAAGGACCATTTTTGCAAACGCTAGGCCCATTCAAAGCCCCCCTCCCAATGTTTTCCACCAAAATATGTGTATTTTTTTAAATTGACCCTAAACATACTGTGTACATCCCTTGAGAATGTGGAGAAAATTTCACCACATTTTGCCCCCCACCAGCTCTTTTGGTCCAACAGAGACTTTTAACTGACAAGGAAGAAAACTGGGATTTGAAATTACTCCTTTCCTGGAACTAAAACAGGCAGAGTGTGTGTAGTAAAATGTGTGAAGGAAAGTGTTTTGATTTTAAAAAATTAAAAAGAAAAATCAAAGGGTGAGAGGCATGGGAAAAAATGGGAACACTCTAGGGTATGTGGCTCTCCATGGCCCTGTGGGGCACTAATGGATCGCCCTAGGTCCTAGCAGTTGTCCTTCACTGCAGCAACAGTTGTATCAATAAGATCAGATTCCAGCCTTCATAACTGTAGACCAGAGGTGGGCATTCTCAGAGGGCCTTTTTCAGCTCTTCGCAACCTTTAGCAGGAGGCATCACCTCCATTTCAAAAATCATAAATGGCTTCCCAAAGATCAGAGATCTCTCCTGAGTGATTTTGCCAGAGATTTTCTGCTGTTGTATAGTGAGGATGGATATCATTGAAATACTGTAATGCCAAAATATTACATTGTGCCTCCTGAAAATTTTCAATTTTTAAAAAAGCCAAAAATCTTCTACCTTGATTTTTAGGGTATGAGGGATCTGGATGGAACAAAGGCTCATAGGCGGAAAAAAAATCCTCCATACAATTCCAACCCCTTCTGTGGACATTAAACAAGTAACATTAAAGAGAACAGCCAAGATTCTGCATTGTCAGATGTAACATCACAATGGAGGTACATTATTATGGCCGTGTTTCATAATGAGGGGCATCACTAAAGAGGTTCAGGGGGCTCAAATGGTGCCAGTTGAGGCAGCCACATGACCTTAAATAAGCCTAGAGGTAGGAGGGGCTGGGAAGGAGAATACTCCTCCTCCAAACCTGGTCAACCAATGGGCTAGCCAGGAAACCGGGGCAGCCCACTGGGAGGGGCCTTTTGCCTCCCAGGTGCATTGGGAGATGTAGTCCCAGCCTGGAGGTGGAAGTCCCTCCCTTTCTGCTCCAAGCAGCCAATCACGGGCCCTCCAGTCTCAGCAAGGCATGCTGGGGCGGGAGCGGGCCCACCAAACAAGGGTATGGTGGTGCGGGCCCCACCAGCAACTCAGCTGGCCCAGTACATCAGGCAGCTGCTTTTGTACCTTTAAATAACAATATCATATGTATAGCCTAAATGTATTTATGTATACACAGTTAAAGTGAACATTAAGGGCAGGGAACCGTCCAATTAAAAAGATTGTATGTACAGTGCTGTGTAAATTTACAGCGCTTTATAAATAAAGGTTAATAATAATAATAATAATAATAATAATAATAATAATAATAATAATAATAA
>NC_056523.1:69107839-69120149 GCF_019175285.1 Sceloporus undulatus | reverse complement strand
GATGTGATTTTATAAAAAAATTAAAATAAACCTGGGGTCTCTCCTTTCTCTTCTCACTGAGCCTTGTCCCAGTCACAGCATCTCTTCAGCAGTAGAACACCAATGCCTGTTTCTGTTCAAAGGCCGATGTTTGGGGAGCAGTGGTTTCACCCCCCCCCCCCCTAGAGTATCGGCCGGTGGGTGCGCCCCCCCCCCCCCCACCCCACTAGTAACATCCTGCCCGTTCATATTCATTTCCCAAGCTGCTTGCTCATAAACTTTCTGTTAGTGGCTTGGCTGCAGCTGTTGTTGGGTTTTCCGCTTGCCCCCAGATAGCCAGCGGATACTCATATCCATTCTGACTCCTGCTGAAAGCAACATCACCAATCATTTCCCAAATTTCTTGGTGGTATGAAGCTGTGTACTTGTGCAGACCCTAAAGTGTGTGAGAATGGACAGGGGGTATGTGAATATTCAAATACCTGCAGGTAAGTAGCGCAGAAATGGGGAGGGCAACCTCTTTATCAATCCCCTTCCCAGTCAGTCACAATTGTAATCTGTGCAATTCAAGCCATGAAAAAAGGAAAAGCAAAAACCAGTATTGTTTTCAAAGATTTGGATTAAAACACTCCGATAACATGAAGATACATAACTTATTTAACAAAGTGACTAAAAATAGAGCAAGATATATCAGTAGAGATAGATGGGGAATGGATGGGTGGAAGGATGAATGGAAAAATAGATACTGTGTGTGTGTGTGTGTTATACATCCAATTGCACATCTATAATTATGTGAAGGTCAAGTCACCAGGATCTGCTGAAACAATAACACAATTGCTTCTCAGTGACCTTTAACTATTTTTTTTTAAAAAAAATTGAATCAGTATTTCTCTTGTTTAGGTCAAAGTACAAGATCAATGGCAGATAGTCAAATTTTATTTACTCAGTGTGCTTCCAAATTAGTCTTGTTGTGCAAACATGCTGCTTCATTTATGAAATTTTGCAAGAGAATTCTACCTCAGCATATCAGTATTTCCCTGTTCTTACCATGCTTTATTAAAATAAAAAAGCCCACATCAAACCCCATCTTCTCCCTTCTTAGACCCTACCTCTGAGTCAACAACAACAGCAACCAAAATACAGCAGAACTTGAAAATGAAAGTTTTTCAGAGTGAAGAAATATGGTCCTTTGGGAACTTGTATTTCTGCCTTGGGACCATCTCTAGATGATTATAAAAGTTTAAAATAGTAGTAGTAGTAATGACAAACAATCAGTGAGTGTTAAAAAGAGAGACATTTTAACAGCCCAGGCAACTGAAAACCTATGTGATCCCCAATAGAATGGTGTCAATGTACAGCAGTGGACAGAAAGTTCAGGGTGCTGAGGACTCTGCAATTTCTTTAGCCAGATGGAATAACAAAATAAAGATTAGAAAGGGGTTGATTGGTCATCAACATCCAAGGTGTGCTCTTCTTGTTTCAGTGGTGATTTTTAAAATAATACCTTAATACTGATCTTCTGTGATGATTGTAATCATTACCTCCAGTGGTACTGTGCTTCCTTGCCTCCATTTACTGAATGAGCTTGACTACAACTACCTTTTCACAGCTCCTCACTGCTCTTAGATGTGAAAAACTGACAGAATAGTGAATGTGTCTATGTAACCAGCACTGGAAGATAGCCATTTCCACAGCAAGAAATGTTCCCACTCAGAAATCCACGGAAAATCAATTTATATATTAAAAGAAAGTCAAGTTAAAAGACATGTTTTCTTATTATTTCATGGTTTTCTAAAAGCAAGTGTCATGAGGAAGCAGAGCATGAAAATAACTAATAAATAAATGGCTTAATGCATTAATTTTCTCAAAATCTAAGATCACATTACTTTATAAGCTGTTGTTGTTGTGTTTGTTGTTGTTGTGTGCCTCCAAGTCATTTCCAACTTACAGTAACTAAGAAAAACCCTATCCCAGGGTTTTCTTGGGGGGGGGGTGTTCAGTAGATGTTTGCCACTGTCTTCCTCTAAGGCTGAGAGAGTGAGACTTGCCCAATATTAATTTGTGGGTTTCCATGAACAAGTGAGGATATGAACCCTGGTCTCTCAGATTTCAAGCCACTATACTATGCTGGCTCAGTATATATCACAACAATCAACAATAGCATAACTAAAGATAGCTTCATCCTTTCTTTACTGTCACTGTGAATTTTTAATCATCTTTATTTCATTTTATAGGCTTGGGTTACATTCATGATTTTAGCCATTTGGCTTAATTTTTGATTTCAGAGAATTATAGAGTTGGAAGAGACCCCATGGGCCATTGAGTCCAGCCACATTCTGACATGCAGGAAGACAATTGAGCTTACCACACAGGTCCTCCTGGGTCCGTTCTCAGAACGGAACAGAAGGAGCAGGAATGAGTGCGGAATGAGTGGGGGATGGATTTTCCCACACACACCAGTCCCTCCTTCATTCCGTTCCCCCTCTTTTCCGTTCTCAATCCATTCCAGAGGGGGCAATTTTTGAGAACTGTTCAGAACAGTTCTCAAAAATCGTTCCCTCTGGAACAGAATGGGAACAGAAGAGAGGGGGAACGGAACGAATGAGGGACTGGTGTGTGCGGTAAAATCCGTCCCCCACTCATTCCGTTTCCTGTCGGGCCGTTCTGAGAACAGCCTACAAGCCCAGTGTGGTAAGCTTCAGAATCAAAGCACTCCAGTAGTACTCCGATTGGCAGGGGGCCTACAAATCTGCACGCCTGAAGTATGCTAGGTCTGCTGCAACAGCGCTACAGTGCAATGAGAATAGAATCATAGTGTTGGAAGATGCATCAAGGGCCATCCAGTCCAATCCCCTACTATACACAAAGCATCCCTGACAGATGGCCATCCAGCCTCTGTTTAATTTCTCCACCACACTCTGGGACCCTGAGCTATCAAAGCCCAGATTCCAACCCAGATTGGTCTCTTGAGTGGCGCAAGGCCAGGCAGCTGTTTACACATATGTACCTCCCTGCACCATGAACAAACTACTACCACATGTCCCTTACCTTCTACCACTGTTGCTATGTCTGACATGAAAATGGGGCACGTGGCTGTGCCCACATGCCCAGGCACTCCATTTTCACTAGGGTGGTATTGTGGGTCTTCTCACTAGCAGCAAGGACAGAGGGAGCTAAGGTAAGGGACACACAGGGCCATATGACCTCCCAGGTTTGCCATGGAGTTTTGGAGAAATCCAGGTCATTTTGGCCCCTTTGACCCAGGATTAGTCTGGATTCACCAGATCCACATCTGGTCTGCTGAATCCTGGCCCAATCTTGGCTTGGGGCTAATGTCCTGCATCAACTTAACAGGATGACATGAGGCCAAGGGGAACATGGGCAGCTCCAGAGGCAGCATTTTCCACCGTTGAACAGTTCTTTCTCTCAGAAAGTTCTTCCTAATTTGTATGTGGAATCTCTTTCCCACCAAGCACAACTACTAAAATAACAATTAATGCATTGTTGCAACTGTTTATGATAGCTAACTAGCTAGACAGATAGACAGACAGGATTTATACTTCAGGGTTATAGTTGGTATCAGTGTTTTCACTGAAAGACCCCTCAGGATGAATTGTTGCTAAGGAGAACTGATGACCTACAAAGTAAACCATATGGATTGGGTGGGACAGAAAGAGTCACATTTGGAAAAGGCTTTAATTATTTTTGCTACCCACAGCCAGAAACAGTCAGTCTTCTTATGCTAAAGTCATGAATATCCTAAGGATAAAGGATGGCATTGCCACAGCAACCTAGTTGTGGGCTGTCCAAACTTGTTACAGCTGTTCTTTGACATTATAGGCTCCAGAGTACTACAAAACACTGAAATAAATATCAAGCTCAAAAACCATTCAGAATACAGTTAAGCTGGTCAGGGGTGGGAGTGGGGGAAACAGTAACAGGAAAATAAGGCAAACAGGACACTGGGAAATGGAAAGAAGAGAACAGAAGAAAATTGTGTGAGAGGATGAGCAAAAAGGGGGGAATTCTAACAAAAGTAAAATCTATTTGAAAAGACTAGATTTGTCATTTTTCTTTGCAAGAGAACACACAAAAAGTTACACATGTCCAGTGGCTAAAACACTAGATTACTGAGCATACATGTATGAACAACAGAATAGAGAAATATTATGAAAGCAGATAAGCCTCACTCTCCTGGTACCCAACATCTTTTTTTAAAGAAAAGAAAAGATCTAGAAGTTTGGCCACCAAAATGAAAATCATATGAAAAGTGAACACTGTTGTTGTTTTTAAGTCATTGAACCAATTATAATATCACTGCTTTTGAAATGTCAGACAGGAAAAGTCATCCCTGGATACATTTTGGAAGAAGGTTTCAGGAAGGTTCAAAATGTTTTTATTTACTTATGCAAGGCATACTTTACCTGGTTGTTCTTAGTATGGGATAAAAAGTTTTCTGAAACATGTTGAGGTATTCTTCGACTTCATCATCTTTTGTGATGGTCTTACTTTCCATGTTATTTCTGGTACTGGTACCAACCCCCCCCCCCCCCCCTTGGTTAAACTGGTAATGCCCAGGAACATATCAATTTTATTAACTGTATGCATTTTGTTAAATGTGTATCAACACTTACATGGAAATTCCTACCCACCCTTAGAGGGAGAGTTTAAAGGAAAAGAAAGGATCTGATATTTCTTTTAAAAGGAAAGAGAATTGACAAAGGCTCTGAGACGAAACTATAACATTATCCTTTGGTCATAATTCCATGCTGCTTAATCTATCTTGTCAATTTGTTGTTGTTGCTGTTGTTGTCATGTACCTTCAAGCCATCTCCAAATTATGGTGACACTAAGCCAAAGCTGTAATGAGGTTTTCTGGAGCTGAGAGTGTGTGACTCACCCAAGGTGACCCAGAGGATTTCCATGGCCAAGCAGGGAACTGAACCCTTATCTCCAGAGTTGTAGTCCAGTGCGCAAACCATTACACAATGCTGGCTCTCAAGCTTGTCAATAGCAAGCAACAAAAATAGCAATAGTACATAGGAACCTGCATCAGCTTGTAATCAGTTCAGCAATCAAGTGACATACACTGCAAAATTACATTCAGATATCCTTCATACACGCAAATAGTGAGTCCTTGAGGAACAAACCAATCATCTGAATGCTCACCACACTCAAGAGGCTTATTGCCAATTGAATTGTCTTGACAATTGTGCCTGAACAAATATGAAGTTAATGAGAATATGAGAATCATCTTCTGGCAAGAAGCTGGCCTTCACTAGGAAATGTAGTTCAAGGCTCAGAGGAGCTAAATGAAAGAAATCCCATATTCTTGTCCCTTCATTCTGTTTTCAAGAGTAGAAATATTCTAACTGGTTCACTGAAACCAAAACTTCCACTTGAAGTAAATTATAAAACGCTGAAGGGCCAAAGCAAAATGTTCATGCCATTCAACATCCAAAATATGCTTCTATCTGAGCTTGGAAATGTCACTTTTTTGGATTACAACCCAGTGGCCATGCTGGCTGGGGAATTCTGGGAGCTGAAATCCGCAAAAGTAAAATTTCTAGGTTCAGAACATCAGTCATAATGATTCATCACTGTGTACCCTGTTTGTTTTGCTACAGAGCAACAAGTTTACAATTTTCACTGTTTCTTATTCTTATTCTTATACACACGTCGTTAAATACTTAAGGGATGCATATATAGCTACCTGGCTTTTGCTAGTTGATCAAGGAAGCTTGTAGCAAAAAGTAATAATATTGCCACTTTCAGTGGTTACTGTTTTCTCTAGCAGGCTGAACAAACTCATCTGACACTGAAGAGTCAGAATGTTTCCACCTTAGAATGTATGAGAAACTGTTTCTTTGTTAGTTAGCATGGTGTGATCCTCCCACTTTCACTGAGAAAGTGTCAGCTTCTTCCAAAAAAGCCAAGGAAGAGAATGTATTATAAAATTAAAGATCAGGAAAGAAAATGATATCAATAAATGTTTCAGTTACCTGTAACTACATTCCATTTGACCTTCAAGCCTGGGTTGACCTGGGAACTGAGTAGATCAGGGCCTTCACATCATTACATATAACCAACTGCACCAGCTACATCACCAGATGAAACTTGAGAAAGTACATTCAAAAGCTAATTCAGATATCTATTGTGCTATTACAATTTTTACATTTATGACAGGCACACAAGTAATTCCCCCTGATCTAACCATCCAACTAGAAAAAGGCTAAAGAAGGACTTAAAGCAGAGGTTCTATTTTACTACCTGTCTTTGTGCTCATGTGATGTCTGTATGACTGAAGCACAATAATTTCTTGTGTTAATGTGAAAAAAACTATTGTGCTGAGGTATCAAGCCATTATTCTGCTTTGTACACACAACTTCATTCACTGGGTGAAAAATCATATATATTAAGTATCTCGTGTTTATATTTTAAGAGAATCAAAATGCTGTCAGTATCAGATGCTTAATCTGAGAACCAAGTCAGCTTTTCACACAGGCTATTCTTTCCATTTGTAAAAACTGCTTGCCTTCCTATAGAAAAGCCTGCAGACGTCTGCATGAAAGCCTTTCATTATCATAGGTCTGGAGTGTTGTAAGAAGAATAGCCCTCACTCACTCTAGGAAGATTTTTATGAGCTTCTGTGTTAAATTGTTCAACTCGTCTCTGGCAGAAAAAGCTCCTAGGACTCCTAGAAGAGGTGTGTACTCCACTTCCCCACTTTTCTTATGACTACAGAAACTATGATAAGAGAAGGACTGAAGCAGCTCCTAGAGAAAGATGAGGAGGTTAAAGAAAGTTAACCTTTTAAAAAAACCATAATGTAGAAAGCAAAAAGAGAAAACTGCTTTTGACACCTCTATTACTGTATTTCCACCTTTATGTGAACTCACAATTCTTTTGTTTCTTTCTTTCCTTCCTTCTTTCCTTCTTTCTGGTTCCTTTTTATTTAATTAATTAATTTTTAGTTCAAAGCCAACAGAAACAATAGCCAACAATGGTGTTGTATCCACAGAGTGTAAATAAAGGTAACAATATCAATATGTTGTGATAATGGTTCTTCTTGACATGTCTGTAACAGTTTTTCCTGCTTTATCTACATATTGGGGACATGGGTCTGTTCTAAGTCAGAACAGTTTTGTCCAAAACTTCAGATAATCTTGCTGTGGATTCCAAGGGAGTTGGGTTCCAGTATACACCATAAACAAAAGTGTGTATTGTTTTCCACTTTGGTGAGCCCTTCTTTTGATGGTGCTGGCCATATTTAAAGAGCCTAATGCTACACTTCAACGTAGAAACTTAGAGGCAGCATACACAGGCGCTTTGTGACGACCTGACGCTAAAATTAGGGCTCACTATATGCACTGAGCCCTAATATCAGTGCCATTACATCACAAGGCTGCAGCCCCATCCACACGAGGTGCAGCCTCATGATGTAAGGGCTCCAGAGCACCCACACACCTCTGGGAGGAAGCAGCGTCATAAGGGCTGCAAAGCAGCCCTTATTGTGCTGAAGAAAGGAACCACTCTAGGCAGCTTCTTTTTTGCTGCACAGTGTTGCCACCCTGTTTGGTTGCTGCAGCAACATGGCACAGCAGAGGGGTGGCATTTCACAGCCTGTGTGTACCACCCCAAAGACAAATTATTAAACAAACCTGGTAGGCAAATGAAGCATTTTTTTCTCCCTCCACATGACTCTCATTCTCTTCAGGTTATAAAAGCATGGGAGAGCATTGTAAAAAGATCATTTTTGCCAAACAGATTATTTCAGCTTGGCAAATGGGACACTTTTATGACCCTCTCCCACAACGAAAGAGAATGGCATCATGCAAAGGGAGAAAAAAAGTGTTTAATAATGCAATACAGCTCTCTATATCTCTGCTTTTGGCTGCTGTGAGACTCAAGATCACCCAAAATTGGAAATCAATTAATAGGCAGTCCTTAATCTTGGCTGGATAGAGTAGAGACATTAGAGAAGGCCAATTAGAGTATGGAAATAGTGTGTGAACATTAGAGTCTTATTGCTGGGACATTAGAATATGGATATTAGTCTTACCTGAAAAACTGGCTATTACTGATTTTTAATATGAGACAGACAGGTTCGTCATTAACCCCTGACCCACTCACAGTTCCCCAACCCTGACCTCACACACCCTCCATCCACATTTGTTGTTGCTCTGTGCCTCCAAGTCATTTACAGCTTATGGCAACTCTCAGGCAAAGCTATCATGGAGTTTCATATTCTTAACTACAATTAACTCTACAGCATATACTTCATTCATACCTATCTACAAGGGGCTGAGACAAGACAATCATATATGCAGAGACAAGGCAGTCAAGTCACCGAAAGGGGCAGTGGGGAAGATGACATTAGATTTATTTAATCTAGACTGGAGTGCAGAACTGCATGGAGGCTGGGGAGGATTTTCCACCTCCAGCTCCTCTCTCCAGTGGTACCGCACCATCAAGCTTGTCAAAATATTTCCATTTTCCTCCAAAATGGGGATGGGAAATTAAGTTTGCCATTTTTGGCCACTTTGGAGGGAAAACAGTGCTTGGTGGAGGGGTTCTGGAGAGGTTGCAGATAAGGAAGAGCTTCCCCCCACACACACACTTTTATGTGCTGGAGAGACTTTTGGGGTGGTTTGGGTGCAAATAGCAGGTTTTTTTAATGGTGTCTGGAGGCTCTAGGGTAGACCTGCACAACTTCAGAATCTGTTGCTTTCCAGGATGTTCAGTCAGCAGAATCTGTCTGATGTGCAGTATGCACACATACTGGTTTTTTTGTGGAATTAGTTGAATTTGTAGATCCAGTGAAGGCTAATAGCTTGATGTGATGCCTACAGTGGATTAGGTGAGAAAGTTGGTGAGGAATATACTTAACTGTTACGAATGAATGAATGAATGAATGAGAGAAATGCATTTACTGTTTATTAATATATCAAAACATTTTAAAACTGCTTTTCTATTACCCTGAAACCAGGCCTCCAATTGCCCCATATATTTTATATCAAATTAATATTAAAAGGGAAGCTGGGGGTGACCTAGGCATGACCCGACTGTGGACACCTGACCTACTCACACGTGGAAAAACCAGTTAGGGCTAGCCATGGTCTAGAAGGCACCCACCATGATGGGATTCCCAAAGGCCCCAGTATGATCCCTTTTGTCTGCAGAGGGTAGCAAGAAGATCATGGCCAAAGGAGGTGATTGTCTGTGATTACCTAGGACAGGGAAGCACTGGCAAATCCCTTTGTCTAGGGATTATTATTGTCACAATAATCACCCAACTATCCACCTCTAGTCCACTATTTCTTTCACCCTGGTAAACCTTTTAATAGAGATTCTAATCCTTTCAAGCCTTGTTTTTTGCCCCCAAGACACAATTCTGGGCTTTACAGACTAATGGTTACTCCAGCTCAGACATCAGAAGGGCTGCCAGACCCAGAAAAACCCAGAGGAGTGAAGACAAACAACCACAGAAAGGGAGGGTACTTTTTACCATATATCAAACAAGTCACAGACAGAATAGGGAAATTGGTGAGAAAACACAACCTCCAAATGATTTACAAACGGACCAAGAAAATCCAACAAATACTGTACTGCACTCAGCGAAGGACAGGAGAGACCCTCTCATAGTCACAGGAGTTTACCACATACCATGAGGTGCAGACAAGTCTACATAAGAACCACCAAACGCAGCATCCAAATACAAATCAAAGAACACAGAAAAATCATCAGTAGCAGAACATGTTATAAACTATACTGGGTAGAAAATGCTATTTGAAAACACTGACATTCTGGACCATGCCAATCAGGTCAGAATGTACAGGGAAGCTATTGAAATCTACAAACACCAAGACAACTTCAACAGGAAAATGGAAACCCTTAAAGTTAGCAAGGTTTGGCTACCAGTCCTGAAAAACACTAAAATCAAGACTCAACAAAAATGCAAATGAAAACCACGCAGGGTCAGGGGATTTCCCAGCAGACAATGGACCACTAATTAAACGGACACTAATCCTCCTTGCATATCCTCCCATCCTGAGGCCTTGCTATTCAACAACAGAAAAATACACAGATTAACATGGAAATCACTCCTTTCTATCCAGGGTCACACAGTATATATGTACCCCACACATTTCCATGCCAGCATTCTTTGAAGATGCCAGCCACAGATGCTGGCAAAACGTCAGGAATAAACTCTTCTAGAACATGGCCATATAGCCCGAAAAACCCACAAAAAACTAATTCTAAGTATGTATACAGGTAGTAAAACAGCAGTCCCTCAGCCTTAGTCTAGTTTACAAGCAGACAGACCCTCTCCTTTCTTTGCCACAGTGGCTATTGAGCCTTCTCTGTTCCAGACTCCCATCTATTGGACTCAAGATCTACATTGGTAAGGTATCACAATTAGCAAACAAACAAGCTTCATTTATATACCGCTTCATACCGCCTAAGCAGTTTACAACTGTAAGCTAATTTGCCCCCAACAATCTGGGTAGTCATTTTAGCGACCTCGGAAGGATACAAGCATGAATCAAGCTTGAGCCCTTTTGCTGGTCTTGAACTCACATCCTTATGGTTTTGAGTGAGTGGCTGCAGTACAGGCATTTAACCACTTTGCCACCAAGGCCTTAAACTATTCCACTTCTCCCACCTTTGCTTCCAATCTCTTCTGTGTATGCATTAGTGCATGTGTGTATTGTAAGTATTCCTCTAATAAAAAGACAAAAACCTATTTGAATTTGCATCTGGAGTTCTGTGTGATTTGGACCTGGTATACATTTGGGTTGCTATTCCAGGCTGCTGTTACCCCAGCTGTACTATAACTCTCATTTTAGCTAATATTAAATTCCCCTAAGACATATTAATTTGTGGGCATCCTCCCTGAACCCCAGCAATTTGGGTGACATTTCATCTTTGGAAATACAGTGGTACCCCGGGTTACGAAAATAATCCGTTCCGCGGTGCCCTTCGTAACCCGAAATCTTTCGCAAGCCGAAAAAGCCATAGGCGCTAGCGCTGGAAGCCGCAATTTGGTGCGAAAAAGCGCCGAAAAGCACCAAAAATTTTTTTCGTAAGCCAAAAAAAAAACCGTAATCCGGAACAGTTTTTTCCTATAGAATTTTTTCGTATCCCAGAAATTTCGTAACGCGGTGCTTTCGTATCCCGGGGTACCACTGTACCAGGATAATATAGTAACCGAACCTACGTTTGGGTCACACAGTATAACGAAAACCCACACATACAGACCGATACCTGCACAAGAACTCCAACCATCACCCAGGACAAAAAAGAAGCACAATCAAAACACTGGTAGACCGAGCAAAACGCATCTGCGAACCCGACTTCTTGGAAGATGAACTGAAGCATCTGGACTGGGCTCTACAGGCCAATGGTTATTCCAGCTCAGACATCAGAAGGGCTGCCAGGCCCAGGAAAACCCAGAGGAGTAAAGACAAGCAGCCATCCAAAGGGAAGGTATTTTTACCAGACATCAAAGGAGTCACAGACAGAATAGGCAAAGTGGTGAGGAAGCACAACCTTCAAATGGTTTACAAACCAACGAAGAAAATCCAGCAAATGCTTTGCTCAGCCAAGGACCAAAGAGACCCTCTCACAGCCGCAGGAGTTTACCGCATACCATGCAGCTGCGGACAAGTCTACATAGGGACCACCAAACGCAGTGTGCAAACAAGAATCAAGGAACATGAGAGACACTGCAGACTGGGCCAGACAGAAAAATCAGCAGTAGCAGAACATGCCACAAACCATCCTGGGCATAAAATACTGTTTGAAAACACTGAAGTTCTGGACCATGCCAACCACTACCATGTCAGGATGCACAGGGAAGCCATTGAAATCCACAGACACCTGGACAATTTCAACCGGGAAGAAGAAACCCTTAAAGTGAACAAAATTTGGCTACCGGTCCTGAGGAATAGCAAAATAAGGACTCAGAAAATGCAAATGGGAAACCATTCAGAGTCAGGGGCTTTCCCAGCAGAGAATGATCACCAATTAGCAGATATTAATCCTCTTTTGCATTAGCCTCCCAGCCTGAGGCCGGCCATTAACACAGAACAATACACATGCAAATCACTCCTGCATTCACAGTATATATACAACCAACATTTTCCAGGCAAAGCATTCTCTGAAGATGCCAGCCACAGATGCTGGCAAAACATCAGAAAGAAACTCTGCTAGAACATGGCCACATAGCCTGAAAAACCTACCAAAAAAAACCCCTATATAATATAGTAATAAGATTGTCATGCCTACCCATATCACTAAGGGTCAATTTTTCTAGCATGCAAATGCA